>NW_026596125.1:14805799-14850282 GCF_907164565.1 Psammomys obesus
AGATAGATAGATAGATAGATAGATAGATAGATAGATAGATAGATAGACGGACAGACAGATAGATAAATAGATAGGTAGATATAAAACGCAAGCAGCTGGAGAAATGTCTCAGTGGGCAAAAGCTCTTACCACTCTTCCAAAGGACCTGAGTTTTATCCCTAGCATCCACACGATGGCTCACAACCTCCTATAAATCTAGTTTCAGGATCTGACATCTTCTGGCTTCTTCGAGTACCCAGCATGCATGAGGTACATATATGTAGGCCAAACATGGAAAACACTACAATGGGTTTCTAATTTTTACGATTTATTGTTTTATTTTTAATTATGTATCTCAATTTTTAGGTCTGTGCACATGTCTGCAGTGTCCAAAGATGCCAGAGGCCTCAGACCTCCATGGAGTTGGAGTTACAGGAACTGGTGAGCTTCCTACTGTGAGTGCTGGGAACTAGACTCACTTGCGTCTTCTGGAGAAGAAGTAAGTGCTTTTAACCTCTGAGTCATCTTTCCAGCCCACTCTACCGCTTTGTAAAGCTTGGATTTGATAGTTTCTTCAATGAGAAATACACAGACTCCTGGAAAAAACAAACACAAACCTCTAAGAACCAAACTGAAACCCTAGCTCTGTCCTTGGAGTAATGAAACAATAGCTTTTTGAAGTGTCTTTAAAGAAACCTTCTGACAAATTTCTCCTTTCGTAAATGGGACACCTGCAACTCAGAGAAATGACTTCCTCCGTATCAGATGTGGCTGTGCTGACCAGGAAGGGACGCTGGTTTCTGCAATGACTTTCCTCATCACTTTTACCTCCAGGTCTCCTGGTGGGGAGAAAAGTTCCACCACGTGATTCCCACATTGACAGTAGGAATCAATAATCTCCTCACTTACTTCCTCTGCCCCCTTCAGTCCCAGATGCAATCGGGTCTTGTAAACAGAAGCACCAGAAAAGATCACCATGAGAAAAAAGGAAAACGTGTGTCCCAAGTTCCCCCTGGAGGTGTCACAGTATTAGCTGGTCACATTCACTAAAGTCACAGTTTAATGAACCTCTAGATTGGGACAAGACCCACTGTTCAGAGTCTCAGCCAGAGCTGAGACTGGAGCCTTTTGTTTCAAACACTCATGAAGATGAATGCAGGAGTTGGGAGTGACAGCCTGAGAACCCCATTTCAGTGCTTGTCCACATCATAACTAGTTATGTCTTTAAGGACTTAAACTCCAAACCAGATCACATGCTGAAGGGAGCAGGTTAACACTTTGATTGGAATGTTTAGCTCCTAACAGATATCCAACAGGGACAGCAAGCCTAATGAGCTAGTGAACAAGCTGTGGGTACCCTCCCGGACAGTCTCATGGTCTCCCTGTGTCAGCACATGGCAATGGCATTTTTTTGTTTTTGAGACATAGTCTCCTGCATTCCAGTCTGCCTTTGAACTCAGCTGAGGCTGGCCTTGAACTTCAGATCTCCTGCCTCTGTGGTATTATTATAGGTGTGCACCAGGCCTGCATTATGCAATGCTTGGAATCAAAGCATGCTTAATGCATGCCAGGCGAACATCCACCAACAGAGCTATGTCCCAGTCCCCAGCCTGAACGCCACACATTAATTTTAGAATGAAAGCCTGAATGTGACTCTTTCCTCCTTTTTGTCTCTTCCACATTCCACCTCATAGTCACTGCCTTCCCATGGTGCATTGCAGCATCTATGAAGGTAATCCCTTGTGTTGCTTAGTCCAGATCAGCATCACCCTAGGAAACACAACTCTCAGAGTATGGACGAGGTTATTTCCAGATAGGCTCAACTAGGAAGACCCAGTTTGAATACAGGCAGCACCTTCTATGGGCTGGAGTCCAGGAATGAAGAAAAAGAGAGAGCAAGCACATAGAGCTCCAGAGTTCCCACCCAACCCCCCCCCCCGCCCTGACTTCAGACACATGGTGACCAACCCCCCCCCCCCCCCGTCCTGACTTCAGACACATGGTGACCAAACCCTCCCGCTCCTGCTGCCATGTTCTCCCTGCTGTGACCGAGCCGAGAGCTACTTTTGTGGGTGTTTTGTCCCTGGTGTAACACGAGGTCTGTAAGGCAGTGTTGTCTTACTGAGAGCAGAAACCTGAACAGAAATGCCTGGTGCATGTGTGAGAAGTAGAGGCAGAGAGAAGCACAGAGAGAAGCAAGGAGAGGTCAAACAATGTGATGGACAGACTGTGTGTGGTTAATCCAGCAGAAAGGATGGAAAGGAAGAAAAGAAAACTAGAAGCATCAGCTGAGGGAGGTAGTGGGGGGGGAATACTAGAATCTGAAAATCACAGGGAGGCACTGAAAATGCTGATCAACAGAGTGGGCCATGACGTGCAGTCAGCTGCACATACAAACCCATACCTGCTCTGGAACCTCCTCCTCTGAGCTATGGGACTCTGTGAGTAAGTGAGCTGGCTTGCTCTGAAGGGTTGCACCCTCACTGCCATCCTGGCTCAGCTGCAACCTGAGTCCAGGGTAACGGCACTGATTGACTCGGTTTTGTTCTTTTTTCCAAAAGCTGCTTTCTTGTCATCTTCTCACTTGTAATGTGTACACTACCTCTGAAGGGACACCTTGAAGTTACTTAATCCGGGTCCCCAAAGTCCTCGGACAATGGGTACTGCCCCACGGGGATGCTATCAGCTCACTTGCGATCACTGATGTGGACAAATAGGGATTGCCCAGTAGGATAATGGTTTCAGTGTACTGAAAAGGAGGCCCTGGCATGAAATTATGGGCTTGAGTGATGGGGAGAGAAGACTGATTCCACCTCAGATAAACCCGAGAGAAGAGAAGAGAGAGCAGCATTTGCATGTCTCCAAAAGCCATTCAATAGGGCACCTATGCAGGCCCCAAGGAAAGATTCTGGAGGGCAGCTTGTGGGCCAGGTGGCTGTCCACCCTTGCCCATCCTAAGTCCCATTTACTAGTCAAAAAGCAAGGACTTTTGCATTGATCCCAACTGAGGTTATTCTCTGAGGCTCCAGCTGTCCAAGAATTAGGGATGATTTTTTTAAATGCCAGTTTCTGAGACAAAACAATATTCATTTGGAAGACAAAAGGGGACAATATCAGAATAAAACTAGATTCCAGTTTCTGACTCTGTATAAATATACTCATCATGGGTGCTAGACATTTACGTAAGACCTGAAACTCTGAAAGGGCTAGAGGCATACACAAAGACTTTCTCAAAAGGACTCTGATCACCTGTCAAGGAACAAGAACTGACAAGTGGCATTGTATGATGTTATAAGACTTCTGGATAGCAGAAGGATTGACAGAGCAAGTGAAGAGCTGGCCTATTGAATGACAGAAAGTCTACTGTTGACTATACATCTGAACAAAGATTAATGTCCAGGACACAAAGGGAACTCAAAAAACTGACTACCAAAACACCAAACAATGCAATTAGAAAATGGCCCGTTCTCAAAATATGCTGCCCAGAGGTCTAAGAAAGATTAAATGTGCCAATATCCTTAGTCAGGAAAATGCAAAGTAAAATTACACTGAGATTCCGTCTCCCCCATCATACTGGCTGTCATGAAGACAACAAATAAAGTCCAACGAGATGGCTCCATGGGTATAAACACAAACTGTACCAGCCTAACTCTCTTTCAACCCCATAACTCATAGACAGACAGAGCAAGTTGTCCCCTGACCTCCACACACATATCACATGTGACAAACATGCACAGACACATGCAGGCACACATATGTGCACTCACATCCTTAATAAATTTTGAAGCAAAGCAAATCAAGTGACAGGGCTGCTTAAAACGTGAGAAAGGGAAACTTTTGTACACTGCTGGTGGGCATGTAGACTGCTCTGACCACCACAGAAATTACTTGCAGGGGCTTCTCAGAAAGCTGAGAAATACAACTACCATAGGCCCTGCTGCCCTGCTTATGGATCTATGCCCAAAGCATGCTAGGTTGTACCGTAAGGCACACGAAGAGAAATAAAATTCCATGTGTGTCACAGGAGTTTTATTCAGCAATAAGGAAGAGCAAAATTATGTCATTTTCTGGAAAATAGGTGCAGTCAAAGATCACCATATTAAACAAAATGTGTCAACTCAATAAAGAATGTATCACACACTTTCTCTTATTGATGGATTACTAAACATATGGCATAGAGGCAGAAGGGACGGTGGGAGAAGGAAGGAGGGATACTAGCCGAAGAAGAGAAGTAGAGATGGCAAAAGGGTGAATATATTTCATACTTGAAAGAAATAATCTTCATGAAATCAGACATTATGCACAATGATATAGACCAGTAAAGAAGGTTTTAAAGAAAAACACATAAAATATGTCATAATGGCTGGGATGAGACAGGCTTTCAAATAGTGGTGACAATTATCAATTACATGTCCCAAACATATGTGTTACAAGCTCAAAACCATAACAAAAATGTATGCCTTTTTTATAATAAATGAAAACATTCCTAAGGATCAATGAAATTTATCTATCTATCTATCTATCTATCTATCTATCTATCTATCTATCTATTCATTCATTTAGGTTTTTCAAGACAGGACTTTCTCTGTGTAGTTCTGGCTTTCCTGGAACTCATTCAGTAGACCAGGCTGGCCTTGAACTCAGAGATCGACCAGCCTCTGCCACTCAAGTGCTGGGATTAAAGGCGTGTTCCACAGCTTGGTTTCAGTGAAAATTTTTAAATTGTAGAACAGAGAAGAGAAACTGGTTCCACAAGTGTGGGGACCTGAGTTTGAGTCCCCAGCATTCAAGTAAAAAGCCAGTCATGGCTGCACATGGCTGAAGTCCCAGTATTAGGAAATGGAGTTAGGCAGATCCTGAAAGTTGAACAGCTGCCTGGCTGACATTACCAACTTTCACCTCAATAAGAGAATCTGTCTCAAAGCAATAAGGTAGAGGTCAGTAAAAGTTGGTGCTGGGCATCCTTCCCTTCCTGGGCACGCAACACACACACACACACACACACACACACGCACGCACGCACGCACGCACACGCGTGGCAATTGAGACAATGACACACCACTGCCTTATCCTGATGTAGAGGTCAGGGCATCTTTCACACATACAGCTTGCTTCTACTGTACCCCTTTCCATCATTGCTGTTTAATATCTGAAATGTCATAAGTGACATCCAAGACATGAATGTGGTAAAGGAGGCCTGGCTTATGGGGTTCAATCTGTAGTCAGTGATGGAGGGAGGCTAGGAGGTGGCAGTGAAGTCAACGCCTGTAGTAATTACTGGGAAGTAGGGTGTGGTGGCCACAGCAGAGCTGAGGAGCAGGAAGGTAACAGACAAAAGAGAGGTTTCAGTGGGGGCTTGCAAGCCAGGTAAGTGTTAGCAGATGAAGGGAAGCAACGAGGTCCTGAGTCCCATCCTCGGAGACCATAGAGGTTCTGAGCCTCAGCTGGGACTCAGCATTGCAGGACAATGGTTTAGCAAGTAGGCACTCTCCAGGATTCCTGTGAAGGGCACAGCTAAAAATAGTCACAGCAAGACAAACAAGGAACTAGGTCAAAGTTTAAACAGAGGTTTGCTTCACGGGGATAGAACTCCGTGTTTGTCTCTGTTTCATTTGCATTTTATATGCTTCCTAAATATTCTAACACTTCTGTAACAGCTGTGTGTTATTTCTATGGTATTAACAACAAGCTAGAAAGGAAGGAGGGAAGATGAGAGCAGAAATACAACAAGGAAGACTGGAGGAGACTGGAAGAGCTCAGCCGGCTCTCAGCCCAGCACCAGCAAACCTCTCAAGGCCTGACTCTGCCTACACACTCAGTAAACTGCAGTCAGAGCGGCATGTTAGCCAGAGATAAAAGAATCCTCAGCCGCAAGGCAGCCTCACTATCAGAAAGGCCTTGCTCAGGGTGACCTTGTAGTTTTGAAAATGCTTTTACAACATCTCCCCACCTGCCAGCCAGTTAGCAAAATATGAGACCAGCAGATGTTTAGGGAGAAGACAGGTAAATAGATGATAGACAGACAGACAAACAGATCTAGATAGATACATGCATATAGATATGGATTGGCACAATCCTCTATATAAAGTACTTTGGGATTGTTCTTTCTTTTCTGCATCCCTTTCTTCCATCCATTCATCCATCATTCCTTCCTTTCATATAAGGATGGAATTCATGTTCACGATTGCAAGCTAACAAGGTTCATGTCTGGTTAGACTCTTCATGCTGTTTACTCCCCCAGTAACCTACACAGCAGCTCCCCGTACTGTGAAAACTAGCCAGCAAGGAGGAAGCCAGCTTCCTGGCCAGTATGAACTTGATTTCTTCAGGTCCTGTAGCCAGCGTGGAGTGTGTATGTGTGTGTGTGTTTGGTGTGTATGTATGTGTGCGTGTGGTGTGTGTATGTATGTGTGCGTGTGGTGTGTGTATGTATGTGTGTGGGGGGGTATCCTCATAAATAGGGTCTTACCATCAAGTTCTGGTGAGGAGCCAAGAGCAATGGCATTAACCTGTACTTCCACACGTTTCTGAATGTCTGTCCTGTAACTCTCCCCCCAACTTTCTAAGGAACTTGATAGAAATCTCTGACCAAAGCAGATCGATTTGCCCATGGTCACACAGACTTAGAGGCAGAAATAGAACAGCAGAAGAGTCTAAGTCAGTGGTCCTCAACCTTGGGGTTGGATGGCCCTTTCACGGGGGTTACCTAAGACTATTGGAAAACACATATTTACACTATGATTCACAACAGCAACAGAACTACAGTTAGCAACAAAAACTAATTGTTGGGTTGGGGTCACCACAATGTGAGGAACTGTGTAAGGGCTCAGCATTAGGAAGGCTGAGCCACTGCTCTCAGTCCTTTCTACACCCTGATCATGCTGTGCAGGGAAGTCTGTCCTGAAATGTGCAGATCTTGGAGATGTGAATGGAGCTTTGTGTGGGTTTTCTGCCTTACCCACCTACTTAAATTGGCTGGGAGGATCAACTTCTATAGCTTTTCAATCCAGCCTTAAAGAGAATAGAAAGAGAATTTCAAACAAGACTCCAAAGCAGGTTCTGAATGCCCTGCGAGTAGAGGACACGGTACACAAAGGTCAAAGGGGAAGAACAGTTACCACCTCACGCTTGGAATACTTAGAAAAATACAGGCCCAACTGCAGAGCAATTTAGTTGCTCAAATTCAACTTATTGTATAGCCTGATTTTTTTTTATTTCAAAAGAAAATTAAACTGCTGTGCTGTGCTGTGCTGTGCTGTGCTCTGCTCTGCTCTGCTGTGCTATCCTATGCTGTGCTTTGCTGTGCTCTGCTGTGCTGTGCTGTGCTGTGCTGTGCTGTGCTGTGCTGTGCTGTGCTCTCCTCTCCCATGCAGGATCTTACAACACATGTGAACCCAATTCTGGATCAAAACATCAATCATTATTCAAACTAATGTATCATGTAACTATGTCACCATCAGTTACAGCCCACCAACAGGGAGCTGCTAATGAGATGGGGAAATACTCCACAGCCCTACTTACTGAACACTGGCTTTGGAACAAGAGTTGGCCAACACAGAGCAAGTGATATTGCAACCAGAAAGATACCTTGTGCCCCAGTATTGCAGGTGACAAGCAGTATAAAGGGTTGACCCAAATTCTTCCTGTTGGCTATGATCCTGCTTGCTCTGCTTTTGCTGGATGGGTTTCCCAGTTACCTGAGCAGACACAGGTTAATCAGGTAGAGACAGCAGCTGATTCAGGCCATGTTTTTAAAGCAAAAATTGCCGGGTATGGTGGTACATGCTTTTAATCCTAGCACTCTGGAAGCAGACGCAGTTGGATCACTGTGACCTAAAGGCCAGCCTCGTCTATCTATCAAGATTCAGGAGTGCCAGAAATCTTAGTAATGCATAGTCTCAGAACAAGCAAACAAGGAAGAGGTAGTGTTAGGAAAACAATGCCTTGAGGTCAAAGGCACTCTTGGAAGCACCCAGATTCTTCAGAGCTGCCTCTTGATAGCTTGAAAAGTTAACTCAAGACCTCCAGACACAATGAGTCCCTGAGAACCTAACCAGTAAAGGCCTGAGGAACTTCTACTTAAAGAATAAGGTATAAACACAATTTCAAGGTTAAACACCTACCTTCATGAGTCTTTTCTCTTCATGCCCTGACACATAAGCTCACACAAATTCTCACCTTAACCCTCACTCCACTTGGACATCCCTCCCCACCTCCACAGCCCCACCTACCTCAACACCCGTCATTACAGAAACAATTACATCACAATCATGTCCTGAGACCCTGGCATTTCCTCCTGGTTAGCAGATGCAGCTGGAAATCACGTGACTTTGTGTCATTATTTAACATTTAGTGTTGAATGGGATCCAGCTGGGTAATGGGGATTCTAAATCAGAGACAGCACCTCCCCTGATGGCAGTATACAACAAGAAACAATAAAAGCCCATTAACCCAAACTAAGCCTTAATGGGCTTAGAAAATGATGACTCAGGAAGCTTTTCTATGAGCTGGAACAGCAGTTCTGCAAGGGTGTTTGACCAGCCTCTGTGAGTCCCCAGGATCCTGTCAGAAAGGAAACAAGTTCAAAACCATTTTCCTGCTTAGACCAAGACATTATTTGTCTTTTTCACTAGGCTGACACTTGCACTAATAGTGTGACAGCCATGACAGATAAAACTGCTGTCAGCCTTAGCCAGAACCAGGTTGACAAGACGGCCAACCACAACAAAGATCATGTCTGTCAACACATTGTGCCTCCAGGGACTTTTTTAAAGCAGTTTGATTTCTTTTTTTACTTAAACCTTGATGAAGCAGTAAGTTATTAATTTAGGTAGGTTCTCTCTGGTCATGTATATGGCTTGTTAATAACATAGCAAAGTGGCAAATACACATAAAAAACTGTATATCAGGGCCAGTGAGTTGGCTCAGTGGGTTGAGATATCTGCCACCAAGTATGATGACCTGAGTTCAATCCCCCAACAACACATATGATAAAAAGAAGAAACCAACCCTAAGACATTGTTTTCTAACCACCACACTGGTACACTGGCAATGGCATGGGTGCTCCTACACACCCACACAAAGAAACACATGATAACTAAATACAGTAAATAAGACCTGCATGGCAGACTGTGACTGGTCATTACCCTGAGCAAGATCTTGCTGGAATTCATCTACGCACTCAGCACCTGTTTACAGAGTGCGCCTTTTACTTCAAGCAACAACTGAAAAGCAAGTCATAGATCAGACCTGGATCTTTGATGTTATCATGAACATCAAAGGGAGCTTACTAGATAACTACTGACAGTGTTTGTTTTCAGTGATAAAAGTTGAGCTTTCGAGCCAGCCATGGTAGTGCAAATCTACCACTTGTGAGGTGGAGAGGGATAGATTGGGGGTTCAAGGCCAGCTCAGTTTCTAAACAGTAGACACTTCTGCAATCAACATTGCCCAAAAGATCTATGCATAGCTAGGGTGTTGTTATAGAACATGTCTGACTAAAAGAGTCTCCACGAATCTATTAAAATAAAATACTCACAATTACGTTAAAGGCCTATGGAAATGCATCTGCTCATCTCTTTCCTCACCTCAGAAACTACAGGGTACTTGCTCTGGCTCCTATTGTTTTATTGTTTTAGTTTTCTCATATAGGTAGTAGAGCTCTTGGCCTGGCAAATGCTGTGCAAACTAAGCCATCCTCCCAGCTCTGGAAAACCCCTTTTAATGATAGGTTTATTTTGCAGATGAAAATGCAAGTCGCTATGAAAAAATAAAAAGCCCTAGCATAATGCTGGCAACACTATTTTACAAGCAATACAGGGTCGGAGGCAGGGCAGGACAGGTGTCCAACCACAGGGTATCTGCGGTTGGGCGCCTGAAACAATCGGGACACCCAAGATAAGAACCGGGAGTCTTTCCCACCTTCTCTGAACCGGCTACGTGACTTAGCCCACATCTGCTTTCCCGCCTTCCCTGCTCCAAATATGTAACCTAACTATGGCTTTGTTCAAATCCCCCAATCAGGTCCCCGTAACTATGCTTCTCGCTTCTGTAAATGTGCTTCTTGCTCCCAAGCCCTATAAAAACCCGTTACCCCAACCGAGGGGCGCGCAGGTCTTCCGAAAGGCTTTGTCGCCCCGGGTACCCGTGTATCGAAATAAACCTCTTGCGGCTTGCATCCGAAGGCTGGTCTCGCTGATTCTTGGGAAGCGGGGTCGCCCCGTCTAGAGAGGCTCTAGCCTGAGTCTTTCAGCTAAAGGACAAGCCAGTGTCCTGGGCACACCACACAAAACGTCTCCTTATAACCTTTCCCTGATGGAAGAGGAAATCAAGTTCTCTCAGACTGATCACCACACTTTACCAACTTGAACCTGACTCTCTGAGCTCAGCTGCTTTTACCATTGGACCATCTACATGTTGCATGTAACCACTAAGGAATCCACTTGGCCAAAAGAACTCTTTTTCGAGGCCATTAGCCAAGCAATCATATCTCCTTCGGTAGCTATGCCAGGATTCAACAGGCAAAGCCAGTCAGTGGCAGAACTGGCAATGTCTACCTTGGGCAGAAGGGGAGGCATAAACACGGGGCTGAGATTGCTGTTTCTGAGCAAATTCTCACTAAGGTCCTGCCAGCTCTGACGGCTACTCATCCAGGTATAAGGCCCAAATGCATCTGTGACCTTTCCACCTTTCCAGCCTGAAGCCCAGAACCACTGACAGAGCAGACTCCTGATGCAGCCAGAACTGCAGCCTTGTCCCAACAGGGTGTCCCAGAAGCAGGGATCCTGGTTGGTGTTGAAGAACAAGAAGCAGAGATCTGAGCACTGGTTTCCTGGACAGCTGAGCAGAAAAAGGAAGGAAGGGTTGAAAAACCCCAGCTTACTATAATCTACTTGGACCACTTCAGTCTTTGATATGAACAATGAAGATTATTGTCAGTCTTATGTAAGATCCCCTTAATCACCCAGGTGCCTCATTTTCCAGCTAGAATACTATCTTAAAGCCCTTTCTCACTGAAAACCTGCTGCCATCATTGTTTTTCAAGCTAAATCACCAGATTAATGAATTGCCCTCTCCTCCACAGGCTGAGGAATCCCATGGGACCCTTTCCTTGTCGGTAGCCAGTGTGGAGAGTTATGGACACGTGGATGTAATTGCCACATGACCTATCCCAAGGCCACATTTTTTTGTCGAAAAGAGAGGCCTGCATGGTCTAAAGAGTTCTAGGAGTAAGATTCGGAACACTTCAGAGAACAGGATCAGCAAAGAGTCATTCTTTAGCACAACAGACTAGAGAGTTCTGTTTTGTGTTTTGAGACGGGGTCTCACTGTGTAGACCTGGCTGGCCTGAAAGTCACACAGATCTACCTACTTCTTCCTCCTAAGAGCTGGGACTACAGGCATGTGCTACCATGACAGACTGAAGGGGGGATTTTTTTTATCCTGCCCTTCTTTGATTTACAAGAGTGTGAGAACTTTCTGGAGGCCAGTATATAGCATCACATCATTTCCAGATAGGTCTATCTGAGGACTTGAGTCCAGGCCAGGCGTCATTTTATATTCATTGGGAAGTCGGTTGAAAAATGTTTACTACACATTTATTGAAGATTTTCAGACTGTGACTTAACAGTCATTGTTGTCTTTTAAGATTTGTCTGTTTCCAAAAAGACAAATGGGGTGTGTGTTCTCTTACATATGGATGCTAGCTTTTAAGCCTTCAATCGGTATGCTACTGAAATTAGGTACAGAGTAAGGAATGAGGAGGGCAGAAAGGCACTCTCCATGGAGGAGAAATAGAAAATATATAGTTAGAAAGAAATGGGGAGAATGGAACAAGAGGATTAAATGGAGAGAAAGGAGAGATAAGAGAAGAAATATGGGAGGGAAAGTTGACACTAAGAGTCATTTGAGGAGTCATATGCAAACCTACTATTGTAAAATATGTACATACATGAAAAAGATCTAAATGGAATCACCAAATAACTGGGAAGACAAAGTCCCAACTAGACCTCTCTCACTACCAAGTGAACTCTCCAGTGCCAGGAAGGAGCCACACTGAACTGAGTTGTTGGCTAAAGGGGCCCCATGGAAAACCCCACACAAGTAATATGATTGTCAAAGCTATTGGCTGCTCTCCACAACCTGATGGTAAGGCCCTCCTGCTGAGGAAAACATACATAAATCTCATTTTACATGGAGACATCAAGTTGGTGCCTAACTAGTCTTTACCCTACTGCCTCGTGTTCATGGTACTGGAAGAAACTCTGCGTGCTATCAGAGGAGAAAAGTAAACATCAGTCTTGCTAGACACCCTTCAGTCTAATGGTGACCGTTCTGCATGGCTCGACGGTGCAATCATACAAACACTGTGGGCGTAACCACCACCCACTGGCTGGATTTAAGGCCTTCTCCAGGAGCTGGAGTCAATGCTGGAACTGATTCAGCGGCCAGAAAACTGAGACTAGACAGACCATGGACCTATGTAAAAACCAAATACTGTTTTTCTGCTAAAGGAACATAGCAATAAAATGACCCCTACTGACATTCTGCTATACCGGTAGATCACTCAGCCAGCATCAGAGAAGCATCTCCTGCAGCAGATTGGAACTAATACAGAGACCCACAGCTGGACAATGAGCAGATAGTGAGAGACCTTGGAACACTCAGTCCTAAATGGGTTGTCTTCATCAAATCCCTTCCCTTAGGACTAATAGAGGAAGAGGAGGTAGAGAGCTTGTGAGGTTCAGAGATGATGGATGACATCAAGGAAAACTGTTTGTAGACATAAACACAACAGGACCTATGCATATATGAACCCAGAGATTGTGGCAGCATGTACAAGGCCTGATCATATCCAAACAAGAGAGGTCTCGATACTGAGATGGGGAAGTAGACACGAGCTCCCACCCCCAACCAAGAAGCTATCTCCTGTTATCATCCACTCACAAAGGAAAAATTAGTTTCTCCAAGAAACTCTCACAGGATATACAAATTACACTTAAGGACAAGCTCCATGCCCAGCAGTAGATGGACACACAAAATGGACTCCAAGGTTACGGTTCACTTCTGTGAGAAAGTCACAGCCAAAGGAGCAAGAATCACAGAGGGAAGTAAATGCACACATTATTATTTTTTTTTTAAAAAAAGATTTGTCTGTCAACAGCTTTGCCTGGTTAATGCAATGCTATTAAGAAGAGCAGGTTGGGATTATTTCAACAGATCAATTAAGCTGTTGTAAGGCTTGTAGAAGAATAGTGATTAAAACTATAAAAAGTGGGATAGGCTAAAAACCGAATTTAATAAACAAATGTAGTATGGTGGCTTTAGTATCAGACAACCGTATATCAAATTCAAGTAGACACTGACTTTTAGGCTTCCTTTTTTTTTTTTTTTTTTTTTTGTCTGTAAAATGGGAAGGATATAACCCACTCTCAGATCAACAGAGATAGATAAGTAAATGATATATGATAGATAGATAGATAGATAGATAGATAGATAGATAGATAGATAGATAGACAGACAGATGATAGACAGATAAAGATGACGGTGATGGTGATAGTGTGCGTGTGTGTTCTCCAAAAGTAGCTATATATATTTGACTACCTTCTTTTCACCAAAATCTGAACAGACACCTCAAGTTTTAGGTCACTATGTAATTGAGTTCTAGCCAATGAACTAGATGAGAGCTGATAATGCCAACTGGAGATCTTCCATACCCTTCCCTGTCTAGTGGTTCCTAGACCCAAAGTACAAAACTGGGAGATCCAAAAACTAGTCCCTGTATGACTTGGGAAGACTGTCTACCTATTGTGAATGTGCTGGAGAAAATGAATATCTATCCTATTAGTCAGAGACTTGGAGCTTCCTATCAACCTATCATCCATCGTCATTAATCCATCTATCTACTCTCTCCTCTATCTATTTATCAGCAATCATTTATCATCTATCTATCTATCTATTGATCTATCTATCTATCTATCTATCTATCTATCTATCTATCTATCTATCTTTACATAGAACCTAGCATAAAATTTACTCCATAAATAATCACTACGCCAATTTTCAGTATAAAAAAATTCAAAGGTATACACATTTTTGGTTTAATTAAGAAGGCAACACATTCAAAGCAGATAGAGATGCATATATGTATATATAAATGTGTGTGTGTGTGTGTGTGTGTGTGTGTGTGTGTGTGTTCCAGACAACAGGAAATTTAAAAAGTCCAAAGACTCCAGAAGAAAAAGAATCTGAATAGACTTCAAATAGCAGGTGGCCTTGAACTTGTCTTTGAAAAAGCACAAACTGTGTGAACAATGAAGATGTCACTGATTTTTTTTTTTTAATCAGCAAAAAACGCCCTCACCATATAGTATCTACCCCTAAAGCATATTGGCTACTTCAGCTTTGGTTCAATGTCTCCATCATTCACAGCTTCTGCCTGTGATTTCCAAAGCCACCTTATTCCTCATTTCAACCATTTCCTCCAACCATCTGCAGCCTTTGGAGACCCTTGAACATTTCTACCTTCATTCCTAGAAGCCCTGCTCCGAAAAGCTTCCTACAAGCATGGAAAATTTTATATCCCAAACCTCAGGTCCATTATAGCTCTAGCTCTGTAGCTTTAAGAACATGGCTGATAAATGAGATGCCAATTTTGTGTTATATTTCTCATGACTATCGATCAGTTAATCTATATTAATTACTTTTTCCCTGTAGCTAAACCTCAAGGCCACATAAGCAGAAAACTGCATTTCAGAACCGAAGGTCTGATCCATAGTGAAGAGGTTTTGTTTTGTTTTGTTTTTTAGTTGTTGTCATATAAAGTTTGTAACATAAACTTAATGCTCCTATCTCCCTCTGAGAAGGAGTGACTTAAAGATTCTGTGCTGGATCCCCAAGTTTTCAACTTTCCCCAAAATGCTTAACACAGCCATTGTAATTCTCCAATATCTGTGTGTTCATATGTCTCACAGTTTATCTTAGTAGCTCATGGAGACTCAGGCTCCCAAAACCTCATTTTCTTCAGTCAGCTCTTTGCAGCCAGTCATGATCACCACACTGATTTTGAACACTCACGCTTCTATCTAGCATCTATTAAATACACCTCCACTGGAAGCTAAAATTAGGAGAATTTACATTCTTGCAGTTTACAACGTACTTCGGAACTAGGAAGACAGCTCGGTTGTAAAGGGCTTGCCCTGCAGACAGGAAGAGCCAAGTTTGCTCTCTACAACCCGTGTCAGAAAGGAAATGGAGGCTGGCAGTCATAATCACAAATCTGGGGAGGCAGAGACAGGCAATTTCCTGGTGCTCCCAGCCCAGCCAGCTGAACCTACTCAATAAATCCCAGTCCAGTGAGAGACCCTGTCGAGATGGAGGAGGAGGAGTTGGAGAGGAGAGGAGAGAGAGGAGAGGAGAGGAGAGGAGAGAGGAGGGAAGGAAGGAAGGAAGGAAGGAAGGAAGGAAGGAAGGAAGGAAGATAGAAAGAAAGTAAAAGAGAAAGATACGATGCCCAAGTTGCCCTCTGGCCTCGGCACACATGGGCACACGTGGCCCACATTCACATGTACACGCGTATGGAACTTAGACTGCTTCCAAAAAACTTTGTGCCACTCCTCCTTCAAACTATTTGCTAAATCAGCTGTGTACAATGGCCTGCACTGGAGCTGCTTCCCTTGCCTCGATGAGGCTTTCAGGTTGGTGGAAGGGTCTTTACACAAGAAAGGCAACATCTGTGTCAGCCCTAATAAAATAAGTGACTGGTGCGCTAAGGTGAACTGTTCAACCCTAGAAACAGCACATTGTTTTGCTCTGGGAACACGTAATGAGTTTCTATTCCTGTTATTTCCAGCAGCTTGCTAGTGTCTGTTGAAGCACAGTTTCTGGGATCAAAGGGGAAGAATGTCTCCATTAGTGACATCTAGCATGGGTGAAGGGCTTGGGCCATATGTGTGGTGTCTCAGGCAGGCTGGTTAGAACAGGGTAGGGAAGTCTGCACTCTAGGGCTCACATTCTGTCTGTGCGTTTCTGCCTTTGAGTTGGTGGAAGCCAGGAATCTATTTGTACAATCTGAAAGGTTTACTTAGTAGTCAAAAGGATTGAGGTCACAGACAGGTGAGCAATAAATGGCTATTTAGAAGGTTAATCACCTAAGACAATCTGCCCCCACCCTGAAACATTACAGTTTTGTATAATCAGTTTTAATCATTCTGTCAGCCTTGGGACTGCTGAACAATGTGGCTCTTTTTGGGGCACTTCAGTTCACAGACATCATAGGCCTCTATGCATCTGGGGAGCTGCAGGCTCAGGTGCAGGAAGGGGAGGAGGGAGCTGCAGGCTCAGGTGCAGGAAGGGGAGGAGCGAGCTGAGGGTCAGGTGCAGGATGGGGAGGAGGGTTTCTGGCTATGATGTGTTGATCTATCAACAGAGAGTCCTTCCTCAATTGTCAAGTCCCTCTCTAAGTATACTTTCTCTGAAGAATTGATCAATCCTGGGAATTTCTGAGGGGCTGGAGCCAGGGGAATCTACAATGGAATGCACGCTCATTTGCAAATTGGCAGCCTCCCACAGAGTAGAAGAAGACTTGATTCATAGCTTACTGGAAACAACAGGGTCCATTGAACAAACCCAACATTTAATGAACTCAAAACAGTGTGCTGTTAAAAAAAAAAAAAGTAAGTTAATAAAGCGGCTTTTAAACTGCAGTGCATGCTTATTAGCCCTGGCTTGAAAGGCCATATCTTACCTCAGCAGGGTCCCACTGCAGCTCCCTGCCGCTGGACCCCTGCACCTGATTTCTCAGCTACAAAGGAAAATGTTGATCGCCATTTGCAAAGGACATCTCTTTTGTGCCTGGGCTGGCTCTTCCAAATCACTTATGATCTTCAAATAGAAAAGGTTTCCTTCCTTTATTGCCTAGGAACTCATAAGATACAGGAGAGATGAGCTCATCTTTTGGGTGAGTCTTTCTTTGATGGGCTCTTTTAAAATCCTAGGATTGATAAAACCTTCTAATCCATTTTACCTGTGTTTGAAGAGTCTGCAAAGGTCTGAGCCACAGACCTGTTTTTGGATTCCATCTGCAGGGTTGTCCCTTTCACTCCAAGGGCATCTGGGGCAGGGGAGTGTTGAAAAGCAGAGAGAGGATTGAGTGGGGCATTAGAGTGAAGGTAATTACCACAAAGAATAGGTGCCTCCTGCCTTTTATCAAGACCAGTATCAAATACTGTTTGGCCCAAGCACATTTGGTCTCCCTCTGTCTCTTATGCAAATTAAGCATCTAGAGACCAGCTGCCACAAAAGTGGCATCCACTGCCCCACCCCACTCATTGCTCTCACCCTTGAAAGCAGTATCATGTACCTGATTGTTAGCTGATTCTCTGCTCCAAGAAACAGTAGGAGAGATCTCTTTTTCTGTCCCCAAGTTTTATCCTGATGAGACCTTTCTGTAAATCAAAAGCACCTGCTCTTTTGTTAGGGTGGGCTTCCAAAGAGAAGAATGTTACCATAGAAACACTTGGGGTTCATCTGGGAACTCGTGGACACAGTGCCCAGCCTGTGGGTGCCAGCCTTGGGGGCCCATGCTCCCACCAGGTAGTCCTTACTGCTGAGTTCATCCCAGCTTCTGGGCTCAGCAACTGTTTCTTTACTGTTGTTTCTTTACATATCTGAATCAGCCACAGAAGGAGGGGAGCCAAAAGCTTACAGAGGCCGGCTACTTGCCCAACATCACACCACTGGAAATCCGACAGAGACAGGATGTTAAAGCCAGAACCAATACTCATGGTGGCATACCACACCCCGGGCACTGGTGAAACTCTTTCCCATAGTGGGGCTGCTCCTAGAAGACTTTACACCTTTACATTCCTCAAATAGAACTTAACACAAGCAGAAAAGGCTTTCTGGGTGCGCGCAAATGTCTACAAACATATAATTAACATAAACATTAATTTGCACACATAGCTCATTTAATGTTCTGAATAATACTATGTCACAGACATTAACATTCCCTTCTAAAAGAGGAAGAAAGTCAGGCTCACAGAACCCAACACCTGCCAAATAACAGACATACAGCCCATAAATGGTCCAGGTGGGCTTTGGGCTCCAGGCAGGTTCTGCTGGCTTAGCCTTACAACATCAAGCATTGTGGCATCCATCACGCCTTTCCACTAAAGACAGTGTATGACCTCTGTGCCTAGATGTCTCCTGACACGGGTACTGACCTGGCCAGATCAGAGTTGGCTGAAAGAAGCTCACTGTTGAAGATAACAAGTGTCCCAACACAGGCAGAAGGGTAGTATTGAACTGTCAGTGAGAGACCAGAGCCCGTCCTGTGGTACTTCTGTCCTTGGCCTTCCTGTTCTTCTCCTCCTCAAGGATTGGGGACCTCTTCCTTCATCACTCCCTACACTTCAAGCACACACTCTCCTTGCTTTCTGTGTTGCCCACCCCCTAGTTCCTAAATTGGGGAGGAAGAAACAGCCTCTGATCTACCCATGTATTCCAGGGCCAAATACAGAGGTTGGCATACTTACCATTGGGGCCCCACGAACGCTTAATATAAAGAAGAGAAGGAGAAACTTGAAGAAGCAATGCTAAGCCCTGGAGAAAAGACACTCAGAATCCACACCTGTGAGATTCCACCGTGTGGTGTGCCCTGGTGTGTGGGAGCTGCTGGTGTTTCCAGGCTAAACGGAACTCCATCCCAGTGTTCAGTTTAACTCAGCCCTTTCTCCTACTTTCTTCAACCCACTTTGGCTCAAGTCTATAACTACATGGCTTGTGTGTTATCAAAACAGATATGCCTTCGGCTGCATGAATCCAGGCATCTGCAACAAGACAATGTGCAGCTGTTAAGAGAAAGCACATGGAACATACATGTTGCCAGAAACTCCTATTTGCCTTTTCATATAAACTTATCAGTCTTGTGTCTTGCCATTTGGCAAGAGCCTTCATCTCATTGCTCTCCTCCTGCCCTGGGGTAGGACCAGGGTGATGACCTCCATTTTGCAGAGAAGGAAGCTTAGTCCTGGAAATTTTTAATGGCTTCCCAAGGAACTCTTTCCTTAATCCTTAGATGCCAGGATAATAAGGCAACTCTATTAGCACTTATATGGAGATTGTTAGGGACATCCTGATGCTGCTGAATCATGAAATTATATATACTCCCTGGGATATGTCTGGAACTCCCACCAGAGAAGCATCATCCCCTGCGCTGTGTAGAGCAAGGTCTGGTTGGATGACCCAAGGTTTGGAGAGATACTAAGAACACCTAAAGGCATTGCAATTGAAAGTTGTGTTTCAGAATGAAGATATAGACACCAGAAAACACTGGAGAAGCTTTTGTTGTTGTTGTTGTTGTTGTTTATATATATCAACACAACCTATATTTTGTTTGACTACTAGATGTAATTATGCTGGACTGGAATCTTTGAGATTCAAACTTTTGTTCACCTACATATAGAAATAAGAGAGCAAGAAATAGAATGAGAAAAAAATATAGAAGAAGAGAATTACTACCTGGGATAGTGCAGAAAAGTTTGTCTTCCATCAGAGGGTTGTTTGTTTTTTATTTTGATTTTTCTGCACAGGAATGAAAAGTCCAGCCCTGGCTAAGGCAGTAAGGTGGGGGTGGGATGTCTGACTCTGCAAGGACAAGAAATTAGATTCAGGCGGTAACTGAGCTTCCCATCGGATTATTGTGCCCAGTTCCCTTTTATTCCCCCTGTCGTGGATAATGTGTGCTCATTGTGACTTATCTGGAGTTGGTTTCTTTTACACCCTCTAGATATATAAGGTGGAAGTAGGACAGAGGCTAGAGATCTGGGAGCATCCGGGCAGCAGCGCCTACAGTCCAGAGGGAATGGGGAAGGCAGGAACATGAGCGACCGCTCATGACAGTAGCATCCTCAGTGGTAGGAGCCCGGGACAGCATCACTGTCTCTCTTGGAAACTCCTCCACAAGATCGTAGGATAATTCGTTCTTACCCTGACTTAACTTTCCGTTCATATTTCCAATACAGAACAATCGAGACCTGGTACCTGGAGGAAACATCAGCATTTGGCCAGTTTGGTTTGGCCACCTGGCAGAGATCAGCTCTAGAGACACGATGGTGGCGAAAGCCTTCCTCTTGCTGGCACTCTTTGCAGAAGCCTTGGCGAAATCATGCACTCCAAATAAAGCAGGTACCTCAGTGCTACACTGCTTTTCCAGGCTGTGGAGACTATGGGTCCCCACCTTGCTGTGATCCTGGCTCCAGGAAAGGGTAAAAATGCCAGCCATCAGGTGGCACTGAAGCCCCCAGTGACAAGCAGCCTTCTCCCGCAGGAAGCAAAAATGTGTGGAATGAACCCATTGCTTTACAAATTACAGGGTATCTGTTCCCTTTTCCATGGGACACGTCCTCTTCTTTATGTTTGACTACTCAATGCATGCTGTGTGTCTTTAAACGATACTTTGTAGCACTGAGTGTGAGATGGTGCAATGGGTAGTTTAAAGTATAAGGAATTGTCTCATTTTCATGGGGATGCATATATCAGTCTGTGATTTCATGGGTATATTCTTTAAGATCAAATAAAAGTTTTAGAGTTGGGGCTCTAGAATGGTGGTAAAATTCTTTCCTAGCAAGCATGGGGCCCTATGTTTAATACCCAGTATTGCTGAAAAACCGTTGGCTCTAAAATAAAGTGACATGTATTAAAAATGACCCAATTAAATTAATATTAAATAGTGACAATATTGTATGCGACAGAAGTTATAAGAGAAGAATTTCAGTGGCTGCAGTTTGGGGCACCTCAGCCAGCTGGTCAGTAGCTGGTGAATGCTGTGTGACACTGATCTGCTGACCACAGCTGATGCAAGCCATGTATGCACTCTTCCAGACGTCATCCTTGTGTTCTGTTACCCCAAGACCATCATCACTAAAATCCCAGAATGTCCCTATGGATGGGAAGTGCATCAGCTGGCACTCGGGGGGCTGTGTTACAACGGCGTCCATGAAGGTGGCTACTACCAGTTTGTCATCCCAGATCTGTCACCTAAGAACAAGTCCTACTGTGGAACCCAGTCCGAGGTAAGGTCGGTCTGCCTAAAGCAGGCATGCCTAAGCGAAGGCAATGGGACACGGGTGAGATGTCTGCTGCCTTCCTTAAGAGGATTCACAAGAATCCAAATTCCCTTTAAAAGTCAGTCCCAGTGCTCCAGTTTCCTCGGAGGTTTAGCGACGGAAGCTTCTCTTTCAGCAAGTTTAGGTGACTCTGTGTGCTGGTGCCCAGGACCACGTGCAGAACGCGGACACCAGAGGTTGCCAGTGGCGCGGACGTTGCATCCTGGTCTATCCTCTACCTTCTCTCTTGAGATGGGTCTCTTTCTTAACCCGGAGCTTGCCGATCAGAGACGGGCTGGCCAGTGAGCCCCTGAATTCTCCATGTCCGCCCCCAGAGCTGGGACTGCAGGCCTGTGCCCAGGGCTTGCTGGGTGTTAGATTCAAAGCCGGTCCTTACGTTTGTGCAGTGCGCACTTTACACTGAGCCGCCCCCGCAGCCCTCCCTCCATGACTCTCTGCACTTGACTTTTAGTCTCCTAATTTGTTGGGGAGTGGAGATAGCAGCAAAGCTTCTTGCTTTGGAGAGAACAAAGCACATTTCTCACTTCAGGTTTGGCGTGTTCATCCCCGGGTTGGATGCCCAGGGTAATGAAGTGACAGGTAAGTGCTTTTGGAAGTGTTTTAACACAGACTCGGAGAGGAGCAGGATCATGTGAACCACCTGCGGCAGGGAACCATGAGCCTCTCCACAGGTGTCCTTCCTATGTGACAGGAGAAAGCTGAGGCCTCCCCTTAGAGCCATTAGTTCTCAGGGGCAGAGGTCTAAAAGCATGGCCCGCCAGGCTCCGATTTTCCCTGGGCTTCTTGTCACTCCATCTCCAAACATGTTTCCCAGAATGCTCAGTCCCATCATGGGCACAGTGTCCCCCCTAACTGCCGTCTTCCTTCTGCCAGTACAAGCCCCCCATCTACCACTTCTACAGTCACATCGTGTCTAACGACAGCACGGTGATCGTGAAGAACCAGCCTGTCAACTACTCCTTCTCCTGCACCTACCACTCCACCTACTTGGTGAACCAGGCTGCTTTTGACCAGAGGTAAGCCGCTCTAGGGATAGAGGGCTGGCCACCGTGAGGGTGCTACAGTCCCTGTCAATCAGGCATGTTTCAGTCCTTATGCAAAATTCTCTCCCCTTTTCAGAGTGGCCACTGTTCATGTCAAGAATGGGAGCATGGGCACATTTGAAAGCCAGTTGTCCCTCAACTTCTACACTGTAAGTCCAGGCTGCCTTTTCCATCTGTGGCCTTTTCCCAGAGCACTTCCTTGGGAGCCACTCTCTCCTGGCTTCTGGGAAGAGCCCCAACCCAGAACTCCAGGGGTGCCTTATGCCTTAGCCTAGCTTTAAAGCCTGGGTGCAGCAGAAGGTTCACTTCAGATGCTGCATAGAAGAAACGGTACAGGTGTGGCCAACCTCCCATTTCACTGATACAAAAATTAAGGCAAGGTCACTAACAGACAATAGGACACCCCACATCTGACTCTTAATCAAGATTACTTTCCATTACTTTTCTCTCTAGAGATTTATTTGCCATTAGGATCTCAAAAGTATTTAGCTTGGGGTGTTGCACTCCCTATAGGCTAGAGCTAAAGATAAGACTTAGGGCTAGCCTCTGCTTATCTAGTTCTTTCATCTCTTAAGCCTTATAGTAAGATTTCCTCACTGTCTGACTGGACCCAATGCCTGTGTTAACATCAAAGGTTAAAGGCACACTTTGGTCTCTCTCAAAATTAAGTGAGCCAGAGAAACTAAATATGCACTGGGCATTAGCCCAGCTGCTCTCCCATTAGAAAGGGTACTTTGTTTTTAAGCTGCAGCTTCCAGTGAGGACATAGGCACACAGAGGGGACACTGGCCCGGCTGGCTAGAGGAAGATGCAGGCAGAAACACAAACCTTTGTTCGGAGCAATAGAATGGGAAGGTGCCCTTAGAGGGCAGCACATCTGACCCATTTGACTTTGCAAGAGAAAACATCCCACTTGAAATCTCATTAACACTGACCTCGCTTCACCTATTGCCTGGAAGCCGTTAACCCTTAGAATTCATCAGAGGAGCATCCTAAGATAACCTAGGCTGTTTTCCAAATAAGGATGTGAAGCCCAAAAGAAGGGAGGTCTTTGCCCAAGACCAGGTGCCTTGGAGAAGCATGTGGTGAGAACAGAGATTCCCAACTGAGGTTCTTCCTGCAAAGGGCGTGGTGTACAGCATCATGTCCTTTCACCCACAAAGGCCTTGTTTAATCTGGGATTCAAATATTTTACTCTTTTTAAAAAGTATTGTTAAAGAAGGATCACTAAGATGCATAAGCCTCAAGTTCTTAAAATCCAGCCGTGGCTTCATAGCACTAGTGGCTGAACCACAAGGCCGCTTGACCTGTCTTCAGGGTCAAGCATGGGCATAAAGGGGGTGATGAAATGATGGTGAAACAGCTTCCCACAATGGGAATACAATCTTTACTACAAGCCCCTGCCTGGAAGTGAGTAGTTAGTATTCTAATGAGATAAGGTTGTAGATTTGATCCTATGAATGTTTACAATAGTTTGATAGAAATCAGGGCTTTAAAAAACTCAGTTCCCACCATGAACCACACAGGGTTAAGTTTCAGACATAGACAAAACCTCAGAAGTAGAAATAACATGCTCTTTTAATCAATCCATCAATCCATCAATCAGCTAAGCAGGCCATCTTCTGAAGAAACAGAAGGGACAATTACTTCCCTAATTGTCTAGAAATGAAGCTAAGGTGCCCTAAAACCCCTCCAGGACAAGTAGATGCAGCAGAGAGCAGTTCCCAATGTCCAGAGGCTTTTGTTCTGGGTTATATTCTGCTGTGGGCTCAGTTTCCTACTAACCCATGTATTTCCACCCTCCCCTTTCTCCCTTGTCCACTTTGAGGGCATTCTTGGTTATTTCCAAAGCAACAACTGCCCTGTTGCATATATTTCCATCAAATTACCAGAAACAGAACCATGCCCTACATAGGACAATGGAACCAGCACACTGCTAATTGCTTAAGATTCTGGGAAGTGCAGAGCCTGGGCCCCCATACACTCCTTCTACTCTGCATGTGTCCTCTCTCTTCTTTCTCTCCATCCCTTCCCACTCACTTTGGCCAAGGACCCATAGTTGATATTCCCAGGGGAAAGTGATGACTCCCAATTGAAGACAAAGAAAGGTTGTTTGTTTACAGACATAGCCTGGCCCTGTGAGTAAAAAGCGGGGGAGGGTGGTGCATACCACAAAGCCTTGTTTTACCATTTACTAGTTAAATGACTTTGGGAAAGTTAGGGAGCCTCTCTACACCTGCATGTCTGCATCCATCACGTAAAAACGAAGTGATGCATATCCCTTAGATATTAGGAAGACTTGGTGGAACCATCTGTAGAAGTACTCACCATAGCATGTGAACTTGGTAAGTACCCAAGAAGACAACTGTTTTCATGAGTGTAGACTGAGGCCAATTTAACATGGGTGCTCTGAGTGTTTTTAGATCTGTTGCTTTTATACAGATGAATATCAATGTCAGTGTGAGATTAGATTAACTTCTTAAAATCCAAATAGTACTGACCATTTTTCTTAGTGATACAGATAGAAATGAAAAGTCTTAGAGTGAACATAGACAAACAACAGATTAAAGGTCCTTCCAGAATCAGAGCCAACTGCAGAGGTGACCCCTTGATTTTCCACCTGAGATTCACAGCGCTTCCACAGCTGAAGGGTGGCCACGCCACCTCTTTCAGGATACAGGTGAGCTGTACCTTGTGTTTTAGATTATCTTGTAAAATATGACCTCTGAACTCCTTTCTTAGTTCTGTCTGCTGAAATAATTTTGTGGAATTATGTTGGTCACAGCTCTCCAAAGAGTGCCCATCAAGCTAAACACTTTCTTACTGGTTCCTAAGCCATCCTACTTGCCTTCCTCCAAGCACAAGCCAGGTGACCAGTGCCCCTGTTATCAAAGGGACCCAGAATTGAAATGTTCTATTCTAGTCCTTTGTCAGGCCAATTAGAGGCACAGAGGGCCACAGGTGACAATCCAGGTTCTGGAAGACTCTAGGAATGTGTCCCGGAGTCGTACTTGAGCTAGTTTCCTTTCATCACTATCTCACCTGTGAACAAAAGCAACTACCAGACTTCCCCACAAAAATGTCTGCTCAGTGAGGCATACTTATCTTTAGCTTGGGTGACTAGGTATTTCTGAGTCAACCTTTTAGTCAAAGGAAGGAATGTTGGAACATGGTTTCTCAACAGATCCATCCATCCTGTAGGACACAAAAGTAGTTTGTGTGGATTTTGTGTGGATGAACTTCCCTAGCATGTAACAGCTTCCAAGGTAAAGCTATCTGAAGGCATGTTAAAGAGAAAGTAGGGGATACCAGACATGTTGGCACGGATTTGTAACCACAGCAGTTGAGAGGCAGAAGTGGGATTGTTTGGATATTGAAGCCAGCCTGGTCTACATGGTAAGTTTCAGGCTAGGCAGAACTGTATAGAAAGACCCAGAAAGAAAGGGGAAAAGAGGGAGGACATATAGAGGGAGGGGAGAGAGAGGGAGGGAAGCAGGCAGGGAGAGAAGGAGGCACTGGAGGAGGGAGGGAGGGGAAGGGAGGAAGGGAGGGAGAGAGAAAGAAGGAGGGAGATAAGAGAAGGAGGGGGAGAAGGAAGGGGAAAACATGATACACATTATTGTAGTTATCAGGAATAAAAAATGCCACTTCTGTCCTTCATTTTGGTGAAAACTGAACAATAGTTCAACCAGTAGGAGACATCACACTCCACCAGCTGATCCAGGAGAAAAACTTCACAGAAGCATCTCTGGAGATTGGGGACTAAATTGCCATTTCCAAGTTAGTTTCCATGTTTGAAATCTCATAAATTTTAGGCAAATACTGAAAATACTTTTAAAACCACTGAAAAGGTGTCACATCAGCTGCATGCTATGCAAGCAGATCGCTTATGACTGAAAACATTATTGCTTAATTGTGGCGACCATGAATGTGGTGCAGAGGCCTGAGAAATGGAAAGGAGGGAGCCAGCTTCTAGGTGGTTGACTACAAGAGCCTTGGCTGGACCTGCTTCAATAGCAGAACATAAGAGAGACATGTGGAGTCTTCTCACAAAGCCTCCACCTGCTGGACCCTTAGGAGGCAAAGTTCACTCTGACTGGAAGTCAGCTCTGTCCACCGCTGCAAGTCTCTAAGCTCATAAATTGAGGTTTGGAAATACCCTAGTCTGAGCTCTGTTTCTAATCTAGTCCCATCTCACAGGAACGAAGAAACAGAGTTCCAAAGGCTAAGTCCCTTCTACTGGGTCTCAAGTCAGCAATGGGGGCACCAGGGCGATCCTGGGGTCTGAGCCCTTCTGGCCAGTGTCTCTGTCATGGCTAGCACCAAAGAATAGTTCCAGGTTCTTACGGCATGGAGAAGCTGCCTCCTTTGAGGAACTCAGCACAGCTGTAATTCCTAATAATTCCCTGAACACTATCTGAAGACGGTGGACTTAGTCCCTGGGCTAGGGACTGGATGGACCCTGACACCCCTGACGCCCCTGAGTAGTAGTGACCTTTGACACAGTCCATTTTCGAGGCCTGCTCTTTTTAATCCACTGCATGGCACTATAATCTCATTCCTCTTTCCACTTCCCAAACCTCCTCCAGACCTGGCCTTCTTGCTGTCCTGCCAGCCACACCCTTGTCCTGAGGCCTCAGCCCTTGCGGGAGCACCCTTTCTGTTGTAGCTACACAGTCTCCTTCCTCCTCTTCCTCATGCCTTGTTCAAATGCAGCCTCCTCCATGGGGTCTCCTTGACTGCCCTTTTCAAAGCTGCAACATCGGGCTGGGGAGATGGCCCTACCGGTGAAGTGCTGGCCGTGCAAGCGTGAGGGTCTGAGATCACTGTGCAGGATCACCTTAAAGACAAACAAGCCGAGCATAATGGCACGTGTAATCCCAGTTTGGGGAAGCAGAGATAGGTGGGTCCCTGTGCTTACTTTCTGGCCAGTGTAGCACATTTGGTGAGTTCTGGGCCAATGAGAGAGCTATCTTAAAGTAGGCAGTGCCTGAGGCATGAAACCCAAGTTGACTTCTGGCCTTCACATACATGTGCAGAGACATACATGCATATCTTTATGCACTCAAATAGCCGTCCACACAAACCATGCATATGCGTGCATACACACACATACACACCTTCCTCATGTTCCCAATCCATTCTGCTATTTTTGTGGTTTCCAATATTACATACTAAGTGCTAGTCTAATATGCTGTGTAATTTACTTTGTTTTTATGGTCGTTCTCTCCTGCTAGACTATCAGAGCATTTATAGACAGATCTTGTTCACTCACAAACATTACATCTCAATACACAGTGTATCTTAACATAGAAACTACCCAAATATGTAAAACAATACCCAGACACATCACAGGCAATCAATGAGTTGTGCCTGGTGATAACCACACTGTTAATCAAGTCATGAACTTTCAAGCCCAGGTGAACATTTGCTCAGACAAAGCACGGGGATCAGGGGTAGTGAGGAGTTGTGTGCACTTGGTTCTTCTTGGCCTTGAGTGATTTGTGAAATAGTCTTGACATCCTTGGATTCCCTTATTTTCCTGTCAGTCAGTTTTGATGCCATCACTGGAACAGTGTGTGTCTAACCATGACCAGCAGATGCCCTTACCCCTTCTAAGATGACATCAGCACCCTCCGAGATTGTTTCTCTGGCTCTGGTTTTCTCTATGGTCTCACGTGCTTGTTCCTTGGGTTGGTTCCCTTCCTACCCAACCCCGGTGTCTGCCCCCATCAGACCTGACTGTTCATTCTGAGAGGTGGCAATGCCTGATGTCCTATTTCCTTTCCAAGAATGCCAAGTTTTCCACCAAGAAAGAAGCTCCCTTCATCCTGGAAACATCCGAAATCGGTTCAGATCTGTTCGCAGGAGTAGAAGCCAAAGGGCTAAGCATTCGGTAAGTTCCTTTACTCCGTGTGTAGATTTTCAAGTACAAAGGAAACAAGAGCATCAGACAGACTCTAGGGCTCAGGAGGGTCTATGAGGGACTGGGTCTTAGTGATGCTGCATTGTGTTATTTCCAGGTTTAAGGTAGTCTTGAATAGCTGTTGGGCCACCCCTTCGGCTGACTTCATGTACCCCTTGCAATGGCAGCTGATCAATAAGGGGTGAGTACTTGCTGAAGCCCAGGCAGAGCAGTGGGCCCAGGGTAGCCTGCTCTTCTGCTGTGGCCGGGGAGAGTTTGGGAGGAAACTTTCTGTTCAAAGCAGATCCTTTTTGGGGGAACTCCAGTTTTCAAGAGCCCTTCCTGACTCTACAGCAAATATCTTACCAGGCATTTTCTGAACACAGGAGCGCACCCACACACTCACTCCTCTGGGGAAGGGGGTTTGCTCCCGGCAAGCTGCCACCATCCAACCAAGCAGAGGTGGCTGTCACTGAGAGGCAGGTGCCACAGCCTGTGCCAGGGCATCTAGGTTTGCCCATTATTTGCTTCACCCCACCCCCATCACAAAGCTCCTCTTACATTATTTTCCACTGACTGATACCAGGCTTGGGACACTCAGGCTGCAAAGGGCTATTTTAAGGTTCCATGTCTTGAGTTCAGGCAAGGATCTCAGGTTTAGTGACCAGACAATCCTGTTAGAGCCTCATTTCATAAGTTGGAAAATTCTCACAGCCCCATCATTGCTGAGGCCACAACAGAAATAGCTCTGACCTTTGGCCCAGAGAGGAAGGCGCAACCTTTGTTTCTCTCTCACGACTTCTGAGACAGAATTCTGAGATGACATATCTTGGTCCCTGCACCTGTCCAGTAATCATACATTTAGATATTTCTTTGCAGTCATTATCTGGATCATATATGAAAAATATGACTACGCTTTTATAAAGATTATTTATAACATATGTATGCTTGGTGGAATATGCATTCCTTTTCCAACTTGAGGCAAAGCCGGATGATGCACAGGAGACAAGCGTAAGTGTCTGCGGCAGCAGTGGGAAACACCGCTGCCGTCTGTCACAGAGGTCTTTCCCTTGAGCTGCCCTGCCGTCTGCCAGATGCCAGCCCTGAAGAGGCCTCTCTCGCTTGGAGATTTTACTTCTTTAGGACAGGGGTTCAACTTACCAGATGTGTGGGTTCTCATAAGTCACTGCCTTCTATTTTATAATGGAAACAATCACATCCACCCCCATAGCCATTCAATTGACCTCACATGTAGAAATCAGAGTTCTTTAAAGGGACGAATAGCTGCACACAAGCCTAGCAGATTGCGCTGTGAAATACTGCCATAGGGCCCTTTTAGGGGTTCAATGGTGTGACGTTTCGTTCTCCCTTGCCCTATTCTGCCAGTTGCCCCACTGATGAGACAGTTCTCGTGCATGAGAACGGCAAGGATCATAGGGCAACGTTCCAGTTCAATGCCTTCCGGTTCCAGAACATCCCCAAACTCTCCAAGGTTTGGTTACACTGCGAGACGTTCATCTGTGACAGTGAGAAGCTCTCCTGCCCAGTGGTGAGGATTCTGGCTGGGAGTGGAAGCTGTTACCCCACGGGGCTAGGGCTGGAGGAGCTGGGTTCGACTGGGAGTTGTGGGTCCCAGGTGGAGAGGTCTGGGCCTGGCCACCATGCTATACCAAAACTTGGCATGTCACACTTGCTGGGCCTGGTTTCAGCTCATCAATTCTGGTGACTGTTCCCTTTCCAGAGAACAATATAAGATAAACGTGAAGGTAGCAATGGCCGTGGGGATGCTTTGAAAAAGTTATAGGGATAAAGGAATCCAAGATTTAGGCAGAAATGTAAAGCTGGGCGGCTGCAGTCTGCATGGGACTCTGTTCAGAGAAATGCTGAATGTCTAGGTCACAGTGGACAGCACGGGGGGGGGGGGGCAGTGCCCCTGGTTCTGGGCCTTGCTGAGCTGCGACCACCTCCACGTGAACTTAAACGTGCTCAATTCGAACGACCATCCTCTGCCCTCCAAGTAGACCGGACCTCCGAGGCCTATGCTTCTAAAGAGGCTGCCAGCCCCTGTGGCCTGGAGGATCCAGCAGAAAGGAGAGTGCTATTCTCCTTCCATCAACTCATGCAGCTAGAAAACACAAGAAGGAAAAGAGACAAGAACCAGGGGGTGCAGGACCGAGAGGCGGAGGACCAGTTAGTACTTGATCAAAGGGTGGGACTGGAGCTGCAGTTTTAACAAGAAAACAACGAAGCAGAACACGTTTTGCAAGCGCCCTCTTCTATCCCTACGTTGAGTCACTTAAGTAAAAGCTTTCCTCCTTATAGAAAGATATGGTGCCCATTCCTCCGCTGGAATGCTAATGAGCTATTCCTGCAGGATATCCCCAGCCTGGAGAGCCAATGTAGGCATGCGAGTGAGTGTGCGTGCGTGTGTGCCTGCCTGCCTGCCTGCCTGCGTACTTGATGTGTCTGTTGATATGTATTGGCTGGGGACTTTGACTCGAAGAAGTTTCATTTTTTTTTTCTTGTTTACTTTGTTCATTCCTCCTCCTGGTCTTCAGAACTGCGACAAACGGAAGCGCATGTTACGTGACCAGACAGGGGGCGTCCTGGTTGTGGAGCTGTCCCTGCGGAGTAAGCTGCTTGCCTAAGAGTCATGTGCACTCTGGGCTGTGTCCACAGGCACGGCGGGTCTGAGCATTTTGATTGAATTGTCAAACCAGGCGTGCCTGTGGACACAGCACTCGTGGGTTCCTCGAGTGGCGGGGTCTGATCACGTGGATGCAAGGGTAAGAGGTTTGTTGACTACCCTTAACGTTTCTCGGGGCCCAAATCCAAATGTACCTGAGGAAGCAGGACGTGTTGAACTGATCTTCCAAACTGATCCTGAACAACAGAGCAGAATGCAGGTGACCTGGGAGTGTCAGCAAACCTTCTCTGCCCAAGCCTTGCCTGTCACTAAGTCCATACATGAACAAGACTCATAGAGACCCTGTCTCCAGGATCGTACCTTCTAGCCAGGAGAGAGATGGAACACACTGATGGAAAAGCGGGGTGCTAAGGGGTGGGGGATGGGCAGGGTGATGAGGCATGTGTGGCCGCAGGAGCTGACCCAGCACAGGCCTTATGGACTGTTGGGAAAGGTCAACATGACCTGGAGGGTGCTGTGAGCGGAGGGTGAGCCAGGCTTTGGAGTCGTACCTCGAAGCATAATGGCCATATCATAGAGCATGCCTCTTGATCCATGTGGGCTGCCAACTAAAACAGGTTTTATACACTTTCTTGTGGTTCTAAAAGTTAAAAAGAAAAACATGGTGCATTTAACTTCAAAAAAATGAAAATCTCAGTGTCAATAAAGTTTTATTAAGAGACAGAGACATGTTCCTGCAGATGACATTGTCTACGGGCGTATTCATACTGCAATGACTGCACAATGAGGCCATGCTTGCTATCGTAGCACACACATGTCACCTCAGTAGTCAGGAGGCTGAGGCAGGAGGCTAGCAAATTTGTAGGCTATCTGAGATACGTAGTAAGATCCTGTCCAAAAGTGTAAAGAAAAAAATATACTTCATGGCCCCTGCAAAGCTAAAAGTTTTTAGCTTTTTTTATCTAGCGCTTTCCAAAACATTCAGCGGCCAAGGAGACAATGCTGTGAGGGAGCCTTTGAAAACCTCAGCAGACACTTCCTCTGAAAGGCAGAGGCTCATGATTTAACGGGGTCGGACATGGTCAGAAACAGTTCTGATACTTCCCGGCTTGCTTCAACCTGCGTTCTCTCTCTTTGCTCACTCCAGGCAGCGGTTTTTCCAGTCTCTGTGAGTTCTCAGGTAAGGAAAGAGCCGCTTCTGAGAAGCGCCATTGTGCAATGCTTAGGGGAAGTGGATGTACATGTTTGAGATGTTTACTTTGGCTCCAAAAAAAAAAAAAAAAAATCCGTCATCGAAAATACACATCTTAAAATGCACCTGAGTAGGGCAGAGAGGGAGAGAGGTAAAGGGGCCTCACTCCAACCAGCCTGTGACCAAGAGGAAGGAACTATTTTCAGTGGATAAAGAAGCATCAGACCATACCCCACCCTCTGAACAAAGCCATCACTGGTGTCTTTCCTAAGATTCTTGAACTTGGAGAGCCCGATTTTTTATCAGATCATCTGCTCATTTAGCAAATATTTGAGGCCTTGCTGTGACTCTACTGTTTATTAGCAGAATGGCTAGCGTAAGAAAGAGCCTTGGCCCTCCTCCAAATTCAGCTTCCTCTGTGAAACTGGGCTGTGGCTGTCCCTAGCATACGTAGCACTCCATGAATTAATTATACTTAACAATACAGTGAACAAGACAAGGTCAGGGGGTGAGGGCCAGGGAAGTGATGTAGCAAGCAGCCACAGAAGCTTCTTAGGGGGAAAACGAGATGTCTGTTCACCAAAGGTCCACAATTTAGGCTTATGTGTTAGGACCTGTGTGTTGGTAGAGGTGGAGCATGCTAGGAGGTGGACAGGAATGACTGTGTAAAGTCTGGAAGCCTTACAACAGCCTCATCACCTTCAGTCTGGCTGAGTGCTCCTCGGCCGGACACAGCCGTTCCTCAGTGCTCTCTCTGCCCATCTCTCCCGCAGCTGTTCTCCATCACCTCATCCTGACGCTGGGGATCCGTGCTGTGCTGTAGATCGCTGGGCAGCTGCGGCAGCTCTCTCCAAGGCCACCCTGAGCTACGAAACATTCATTTATTGTGGCGCCAAAAACAACAAACAAAAGACCACATTGCTCGGTAGCTGGGAACAGCCCTTCCCCAAATCTGTATTCCCTGTGATTTTTTGTTTGTGAATTTGTTGATCTTCTGCCTTTGGAGCCACACATCCTCTTATTCTTTCCTGTGGCCATGAGACCCTGCCAATCCCCTCCATGAAGCTGGGGAGGAGTCCTCTCTTATCTACACAAATTAAGGCAGCATTTGAAAGCTGCTTTCATAGTAAAAAGACACACACGCACACACACCCATCATGTGCAGCTTAGTATTCGGAGGTGAAGACAGACCATAACCACAAAAATCAATGCCAAATGCAGAGACTCCACAGAAATAGCCAGCTTTACCCAGCAGGCACTCTATGATTGAGGCACAGTTCTAAGAACCAGAATGGAGCACCTAGGAAGGAGGTTCCAATCTTGAAACCACAATGTGGAAATCCACTTACAAACAATATATTTGCTCAAACTTTTGTAATGGACAAGAAGTGAGTTCTTGAGTACCTCTGTTTTATAGGGTTTCTCAAATAGATATAAACATTAGGTAGGTGTAAAATGCTTTATCCTTATAAGTGAATATATTTCTGTAATCAAAAGTAAATAGGAAATAGACTATGAGAGAAGTAAAACTCATCTTCATTTCACATAATAGTGTGGTATTGCCTTATAACGTGTATTTGCATAATAGAAAGCTCTGGCAGAGGACAAGGTCTCTGAGATTTGAGAGCCAATCCTCCCCCACACCAGTGGTGCCCAGTTCTCTCACTAGCCTTATCTGTTCTTGGAAGTCTTCCTGTCTGGAATGGTCCAATGCGTTTCACCTTCACTGAAAACATTCAAGCTTGTATTTGCTTCCATCTCGTTCAGTTGTTGATTGTAGGAATCTAACTAACAAAGCATCAGAAATGCAATACAAATACAGCCAATGATATCACGCGACAGCACACTCTCATAATTAGCCACCCCTGTGTTTCAGAATATTCCAACGTCGATGACTCACACTTGTCAACAAGAAGCAAACTGAAAGCCAACCTTGCTAGAGCATTGGCTGTGGGCGACAGGACAGGCTCAAGTGCTAAGGTTTTGGTTTTCTTTGTCACATAAATACTTGGCATTTGAGATCACATGTCAGTTTGTCCCTCTGTATTTAATGCCCTTGAGAGGTTTGGAGGTCTGCAGTTTGCTGATCCTTTTACAACTTGCATAAGTGAACTTAGAAATTAAACCAGTTACCAAGTCATGTTTTGCCATGGGTTGGGGCTTGAGGGTTCCATGCAGTCTAAACTTGGTGTCTAGCCAGTGATTCAATCAGTTTGGAATCTCCTCCTAATGTAAACTCAGAGTTAGCTGTAGTCAAGAATTACAGAAAATGTGTTTTATTGACTCTTACATAGTTTACAGATATCCAAGTTATAGGCCTTTGGCTGTCAGACTAAAACAATGTTTAATTCAATCATCATGATTTATGATCTTGTATCTCTGCCTGGTGCTATGAACTAAATAAAATGCCTAGGATAAGTAACCTCTGACTGCAGTTTACAGTGTTCATATATTATGATAAAAGCCAATCCCACAGTTCTTCCATGGGTTTCTAGACTCCACAGAATCCACATATTCCACAGAATTTCAATCGCTAGTGCTTCAAACACTCCAGTACAGGAGTTTGCAGACAGAGAAGCGAAGGAGGTCAAGCCGGCTTACATGGCCAACATTGACGAGGAATAGAACCACCTGGGTGATGCTTGCCTTTGAACTTCAGGGTCTCTTGCTAGTGATGAGGTGTGTGCTTTAGGTTTAACTGGTGGTGTTAGAACTTCTCTGTGATGGATTAAGAGAATGTACCCTCACTACAATGTCTGTTATAAATTCTAACTCAAACTAAACAAAAAAAAAGACACTCAGAGGGAAAAAAAAGATGCAGACTCCCTTAGGTATCTTTCCACACACAACACTAGATTTGAGGACACTGCTCCTGGCTGTAATGTCTATACTCGTTCCCTTTCTGTCTCTCTCCCTTCCTTCCTCTCTTCTTTTCTCCCTCTCTGTGTATATATACCTAATATATGTATGTATGTGTGTGTGTATATGAATATACAGGTGTGCATGTGGGTGTCTGTGTTTATATTTGTATGTGTGTTTTGTATACCTATACAGGTCTGGATATAAAATGTTCGTTATACTATTAAATGAAGACAGATTTAATGAAGTCTTTATTATTTGAATATAATTTAGGGAAGTTGATGGGCTAGGACTAGAAGCAAATGCACCTCACTGATACAAATACTAAGATGGAACAATAATAGCCAATTACCTTATCCAACCCCATCCCTGAAACTGAATAGAATTTTCTAATGCCCTTTTAATATAGCTATATTAGATTATTTGGTTGCTTTGTATTTTCTTTATAGCTCTATAGTCCTCAATGGTGTGCTCCTTTCAACTAAACCGTTAGATGAGAGTGAAAGAGAGTTTTATATTCTCTTATACTCCCAGTGTGTCAGCGAACAGAGCAAAAGCTTACACATGTTCCTGGAGTTTATAAAATTCCCAGATGAATGGGTGGTTGAGTGGATGGATGGATGGATGGATGGATGGATGGATGGATGGGTGGATGGATGGACGGATGGATGGGTGGATGGACGGATGGATGGGTGGATGGATGGATAGGTGGATGAGGGGTTAGAGAGATGGATGGACGGGAGCTTGGGTGGGTGGGTGAATGGTGTGATGGTTTGGATAAAAAGGTCCCCCGTATCCTCATAGGGAGTGGCACTATTAGGAGGTATGAACTTGTTGGAGTAGGTGTGACTTTGTTGGAGGAAATATGTCAGAAGGGGCAAGAAGGTCTAAAATGCTCAAACCAGGTCTAGTGTATCATTTACTTCCTGCTGCCTGCCAATCTGAATGTAGAACTCTCAGCTCCTTCTTCAACACCATGTCTTCCTGCATGATGTCAGGCTTCCTGCCATGAAGATAATGAACTAAACCTCTGAAACTGTGAGCCAGCACAAATTAGGAGTTGTCATAATCATAGTGTCTCTTCACAGCAATAAAACCCTAAGTAGGACAGACTGAATGGATGGGTGTGTGAGTGGAGGGTTAGAGGAATAGGTGACTGTATGGATGGGTCAGTGGGTAGATAGATGGATGGATGGAAAGGGAGTGGTCTAGCAATCTAACAGCTGCACAAGAGGTTATGGTGTGTTTTCTTTCATGGTGGAGCAAAGTGTTTAGAACAAGAAGCCATGATGCTCAAAAAGGGAAGAAGGTAGGAAGCCTGACAAGATGGACTCTAGCCCATTGTCTCCACACTGGAGTAGAAGGGAGGAGCTCCCTAACATAAATTCCTTCTGCCATCCCTCCTCCTGGGTGGCAGTGTAAGAGGCTCAGCCCTTAATACTGAGAGCTTTCAGGGGAGCAGAGCCTCTCGCCAGAACTGTACCAAGAACAGGAAGTCTCTGAAGGTCAGAGAAATCAGTCATGTGCCTCTGGGACAAGACAAAGTACAGTAGATGGGAACACTCAGGGGTGGTCACGAAGATGGGTTAATGCTGGGAACTCTTTCCTTGGTTGTGAAAAAAAGGCAAGAGTTATCCAGAACATTTTTGTAAACATTGTCATGAAAGTTCCCCAATAAATCAAAAGGTAGTTTGTTTCCCAAAGCAGTACTCAAAAATACCTCCACAGTGCACACCAACAACAAAGAAAATCTAACTGGTCTCATTGGGTCTCACTTCCTCGTTCCTGGGTGTTTCAACAGAATAAGGATCTTTCAAGGGCAGCATCTTATCCGAATGCTTTCTGCATTCCCAAGGAACCATGTAGGCTGGACACTTTATGGTACAAAGAAAAAGTGTTGTGAAAAAAAGTAGGATAGGGTGGGCTGTTGCCCAGCCTGTAGCCTCCTCTTTCCTTCCCTCAGAGGGAAATGGGTTTTAGGCAAATTCATGAGTTGTGACGCTAGAAACCTCTGTGGCTGGCCTTGCCTGGGAATGAGTTCCCTGTATCTTCCTCTACCAACTGCCCACCAGCGAGGGATCAGGAAGGACACCAATCAGACAGCACCCCCTAGTGGGAGACTGACTCAATGCCAGGAACTACAACAGTTGTGAAATGTTGGACACATTCCACCCCAAAAGGATCCCCACAGAAATCAGTGGCTCCACAAACATCTTGAAAGAGCCTCAGGAGCTCTCTGGAACTTTAGCTTCTTCCTCGGTAAACTCGGGGAGCGGGACAGTGAAGCCGGCTTTGCCCTTCAGCCAGAAGGTGGTCTGTTCTCCCTTGCCCTGTGGGAAGGGAAGGAGGGTCTGGTGAGCCAGAGAAGAGCAGCTGACAGGGAAGCCTGTCTGTGTCTGGCTTGCCTGGACAGGCAGCAAGCTATCCCTGAGAGAAACGCCTAACTGTGTACGGAATCCTGGCGACTACATGGGCCATCCACCATTTTCTTTTGTGGAAAGGGCTGCAAAGAATAAAGTTCACTGGCTCCTTGGCCCCCTGGTCCCCTGGCCCCTGGCCCCTGGCCCCTGGCCCCTTGGTCCCCGGCAAAAATCTTTAAAATATAATAAAATCTGAACTTTTAGTGTGACTTGGGGACCAACGAAGGCACCTCATACACATGTGTACGTAGAATCCAAATGTTCAGCCTAACCACCATGCCTGTTTTCCATATGCACAACTAAGTCCTCTAGTCGGGCCACCAGTCAGGAGATGACATCACCCCAAGAAGGTCATACAGTGCTGTCCCCAAGTCCTCTACCTGCTGGACGGACAGTGCCCTGGCACCAGGGAGTTGATGCCACTCTCTTCTCTCTCGCTTCTTTTTCAATGCCCGAGTCTTTGGCGATACTGGGGAATGAACCTGGGCCCTCACAGTTGCTAGACAAGCACTCTGCTACTGAGCTACAACCCAACCCTTCCCTGTTCTGTTTTCTAGGTTTCCACCCCTGTCCAGACAGCCATGGCGACCACCACTGCTGCTGTGTGCATAGCTCCAAAACGACATTGAAAATGTCTCCAGGGGAGCATCTGTTCTCTTCCCCTCCCCAGTCCCAGGAAAGGGAAGCCTGAGGGGGTGAAGGTCATCCATCCATTTCAGTGATGGGCGGGATGAGGCCAACCAATAGATTCCTGTTTTCTATTTTCTGGACATGTTGGTCCTAGAGACACAGAGGAAGAGAGGGAGTGTTCACTGTGGCCTTCTGTTCAAGCGGAAGCTGGGAGACCCTCTGGTAGCAGAAAGGACAGAAATCCCTTAAGGCGTGACAGCTGGAGCAGTTTCTATTGGTAGTCTGTATCTGCCCACCAGAGATGGCTGAGCCACCTCCACAGGGGCCCAGCAGACAGGAAAGCCTCCAGAGGGGGCCCAGCCCTGCACTGCCATGCACAGAATCACTCATCTCCCCCCATTATTCCATATGTCTATCAAGGTGAAAAAGAGTCGGCCTGGCCTTACCTTGACTGAAATGGTGCCTCGCTTTTGCAGGTGGTACCCTCCTGCTGCCACAAGAGCTTCTGCGGTGCTCTGAGAAACGTGAATCCGGAGAGCTGCCAGAAGCCAGGCATGGCCCAGTTACCATCTTGTCACTGGGGGAGCCGGGGAGGGCTTCTTTGAGAGGGGACCAACATTACTCTCCCTCTTTGTTCTCTAGAATTTCTCATGGAACAAAGCACACAGCTGGGTATCATAATCCCAGCCCGTGGGAAGCAGAGCTGGGGGAGGGAGACCTGGGGGGGGGGCCTGAAGTTCAAGATCAGTTTTTGCTACATTGAGAGTTCCGGGCTATCATGGGATTTAGTCAGACCATTTTCAGATACACAGGTAGGTAGATGGGTGGGTAGACAGACAGACAGACAGACAGATAGATAACAGGAAGGCAGGCAGGCAGACAAATTAAAGGACACATGATAGCCACTGTCTGGACCACATAGGTTGGGACCCTCAACCAAGGAGGCATTGGAAAGATACTTATGGATTCTTATTAGTGTTTGGATGAGGAACCCGGAGAAAACATACTGCTGAAAATGTTACCATAACAAAAGGTGCAGGTAAAAACAGTTTTGGAGCCTGCCTAGGCAGCCAACTTTCTGATTTACTGTAAACCTTTTTCTACAAGATGATAGGTTTAAATGTGTCTTAAAGTTAGTTGATTAACTTGGGTAATAAAGTAACTGTGTGTGTGTGTATGTGTGTGTGTGTGTGTGTGTGTGTGTGTGTGTGTTTACACATTGTGAGAAACCAGTACATTCAAAATAATGGCAACCTAAATTCTTGAAATTTAAATCACTGAGGAATTATTTTTTTCCATGTCTCAACTGAGAAATGACATATATATCAAGCAATTGTTGGTGCAATAAAATTACTAGAAAGCATACAAGAACATGGTGCTTCCTAGAGTCCTGATCATAGATTTCCTCTGTACCACCAGGAATACACTCTATATCAGAGATGGAAACACCTGCTGCTCACAGACCAGTGTTTGCAAATAAAGTTTATTGGAACCAGGTCATTCCTCTGTTTCAATTGTTGTGTTGGAGGATTACTGCCTCCTTTTACTAACCTAGGCCTAGTCCTGGAAGCTTCTAGTCTCTCTGCAATCTAACCTAGGCCCAAATTGTATTCAGCCTCTGAGACTTACTGCTGAATAAGCTCACACTTTCTTGTTCTTACTGAGCTCTGGGCTGGCTCAAACTCCTATCCCAGCTAACTTATTCCATCTGGATTCTTTCTCTCAGTCACTGAATTAACTGCTCCGCTTGGCCTCAAACTAACTCAAGCAATCTGCTCTGATCTTCTGGCTCCTTCCCATTCCCTGGCTCATTCTGTCTTCACCTGTGGTCTAGCTTGTTCTCTCTTCAACCTGTCTCTGTATATCTGTCCTAGTAAAACTGCCCCCTCTCTCTGTATTGCCCCTTAAATAGCTTTCTTTTCTTCTCTCTTCTCCTGAGAGTTGGGCTTATCCTATTCTGTCAAGTCTTTCTCTCATTCATCACTGTTTCTGCCACTCAATTACACATCACTTTCAAACATGGCTGTTTCCTTCTACAAACTATCTTGACCTTCATTGTTTGGGATTAAAAGCATGAACCACCCCACCTGGATCTAAGCTTTTCTTACCTGAAACTTACTCTATAATAGGCTGGCCTTGAATGCAGATCTGCTTGCCTCTGTCTCCTGAATTCTCCTTTAAAGATTTATTTCTTTTTACATATAGGAGTACTCTATTGGCATGTACACCTGCATGCCAGAATGTGGCATCAGAACCCAGTAAATATGGTTGTGAGGTGTCATGTGGTTGCTGGGAATTGAACTCGGGACCTCTGAAAGAGTAGATGGTGCTCTTAACCACTGAGCCATCTCTCTAGCCCCTGTCTCCTGGGTTAAAGGTGTGTTTGTATTCTAGTAGGATCACACAGAAGGTCTTTGGATGTGATCTCTTGTCAAAGCAGCCATGTTTTAAATTAACATTCCTCTACACATTTACATGTTTCTAAAAGTACTTTTGAACTATAACATCAGAAATAAGTAGTTGCAGCTGGGACTATATGGGCCCTAAAACCTAAAATATTTACTGTATGGCCCTACAAGAAAAATTTTCTAATTTTGTGCTTTGTGTTTATATGCTTTCATTATGTATAGATCTGTTAAGAATGGGAAGAAATTGGTAGGTTGGCTATTTTTACTATGTTAATCTACCGATCCATGAACAACATGGAAGATCCTTCTATCTTCTGATATCTTCTTTCTTCAAAGGCTTGAAGTTTTTGTCATAGAGAGCTTTTACTTGTTTGGTTAGAGTTACACCAAGATACTTTATATTATTCGAGGCTTAAAAGGTGCTGTTTCCCTAATATCTTTCTCAACCCATTTGTCGTTTGTATATAGGAGGGTTACTGATTTTTTTTTTTAGTTAATTTTGTATCCAGCCACTTTGCTGAAGGTGTTTATCAGCTGTAAGAATTCCCTGGTAGAGCTTTTGGAGTCATTATACTATTTTATCATCTGCACGTAGTGATAATTTGACTTCTTCCTTTCCAATTTGTATCCCCTAGATCTTCTTTAGTTGTCTTATTGCTCTCACTAAAACTTCAAGTACTATACTGAAGGGGAGGAGGAAGAATTGAAGGAGTCAGAGGGGTCAAGGACATCACAAGAAAACCTACAGAACCAACTAACCTGAACTGCCAACCAGAAAGCAGACATGGATCTGACCTGGGCCCTCTGCATGTATGTAACAGATGTGCGGCTTGATCTTTGTGTAGGACCCTAAGGCAGGAGCAGGAGCTGTCTCTGACTACAATGCCTGTCTTTGGATTCCTTTCCCCTAACTGGGCTACCTGTCTAGCCTCAATAGAAGAAGAGGTGCCTAGTCTTACTGCAACTTAATATGCCAAGGCTGGTTGATATCCTTGGGAGTCCTCCCCTTTTCTGAGGAGAAGGGGGGAGGGGTAAATGAGGTAGTAAGGGGAAGGGACTGGGAGGAGAGGATTAAGGGGAAGCTGTGATCAAGATTGGAAGGAAATAAGTAACTTCATTAAAAAAAAAAAAGAAAGAAAGGGGGGATTTTGAAAAAGAATGAGAAGAAAGGCTGAAGGTGTGGCTTGATGGGTTAAAATGCTAGCTATGCCAGTATGAGGCCTGAGTGTTGATTCCCAGCACCCACATAAAAGCTGGGTATCATTCATCTATAACCCCAGTGTTGGGAAGTGGAGACAAGTGAATTCTGAGAGCTCTCTGGCCACCTAGCCTAGTCAGGAAACTTTAGCTTCAGTGAGACCCTGGCTGAAAAATTAAAGTGAAGACTAGGAGAGCAGTAGAGAAAATACCTGACATATGCCTTCTACGTACACATACACACACACGAGAAAGAGAGAGAGATTTAAGAGAAAGAAGCCATGTGTGTTTCTGTAGCTCCGCAGAGCACACAGGGAAAAAAATATCACTGTCTACACAGCTGGCACTCAGGTTGTCTCCTGGGAGTAATCTTATCATGCGGATGATAAGAGACAAAATACAGACGAGTCTTCTAAAACACCCACTGGTTAGCAATAGAGGACCAGAGGACAGGGACACTGTGCTTGCAGAGCAAGTAATACCCACGTAAACTGCTGCTTTCCATTCTGGAGGCCATGTTCACAGTGTCTCCAAAAAGACAGTACCTGGGCATGGTGATGCCCACCACGCCAGCAACCACAGGACCTAGGGAGGGAACAATAGGAGGGTCTAACTGCCTGCATACCCCAAGGCTGGGCTCCAAGCAGGCCACCAAGTCCAGAGAGGAAGTTAATTCAACAAGTATTTCATTAAGTGCCCCCATGGAGCCATGCTTGACAATGTGCATCAAGGAGTCCCTGCAAAGATCCAGAGATCACACACGCTTCCCTAGAAATCAAGTCGAACCCTAACCATGTTGATTATGAACTGCAGATGTACACAAAGCCTGCAGCAGCACAAACTTGAGGAATTTGTTATGACTGGAGAACAGGTGTGCTTTCAGTACCATGGACATGTAATTGGGGGGGGGGGCAGATGGTGGAGGGACTCATGCAAAAGGACACTATGAACCATTTTCTCAAGGTATCTTGAGCCTGTATCTTTCAGGAGACTGAAGCAGGCCAACCTCAGCTGTGTTGCAAGACTCCCTCAATATTTTTCTCAAAAAAAAGTAATAAAGGAATATTAAATTAAGTAAGAATCATTCATCTGCAAGTCATAAGACCACGAGTTTGACAAAAAGAAAATTTATCAAAGGAACACCAAAAGGGAAGCATGAAGGAATGTGGCCCAGCCTGGCTCCCACACTCTGCCTGCCTCTGTTTCTAAAACATCTCGGAGTTTCTATGCATCCTTATTTGCACCAAGCAGCTCAACCAACTGAAAACATATGTGCATTGTCTGGTCCCCTGGCACTATAACCATTTAAAGGCTGTGTTCCTAAAAGTCTCAGGCATAGCTGCTCAAGCCCAGAGCCACCTGTGGACACGCAAGGACCGCCTGCCACCTGCCATTAGTTCTGTGTACCTGTATGGAGGCCTATCCGGAGCTTGAGTCTCTCCTCAGGCATGTGCCCAATGTGGAAGTGGGTGGTGGCGCTGAGTAAATGCAAGGCCACGGTGGCAATTTCAGCTGCATGCTGGGTTCCGTTGCGGGTGGGGAGCCCACTGGCCACCATGTATGCATCCCCAATGGTTTCAACCTGGAAATGACACAACGAAGGACTCACAGGTTTCCGGAGGGGTGGCACTGGACAGAGGGGGAAATTGGCTTAGACAACAAGACCCCCACATTCCCAGACCCTCTCCTGAGGCTTCATTGTCCAAAGCTTGAGTCTTGCTGGTGTCCACTCCACCACATCCAGCATTTCTTCAAGTGTCTGTTCTTGCCCCCGTTCCTCACAAACCATTCCTGCTCCCCATAACCACTGCTTGCACCTCTGAGATGTGATAACCCTGGTACCTTGGACATTTCCCTAGTCCAAGATCAGAATAAGCTAGACAAACAGCCTCATACAAGTCAGGTAAATCCTGATGGATGACGTGGATCCCTCCAGTGGAGTCCATATCAGCCTACCCAAAATGTCCTCGTGCCTAACGGCTTAGAAATGCCTACACACCATTTGATTCATTCACTCACACATCTAGACATTTATACATTGACATGTGTTCCTCTATAACAGCCCTCCTAATAAAACCAGAGTCCAGAGTCCTTGTTAGCACAGAAGAAACCGATGACTAGAGACCCAAGGCATCAGCCTTTTGCAGACACAGTTGTATCCAGTAGAACCCAAAGATGATGCGGAAAGTCCCTGTATCGTCAGGTGGTGGGAACACTTCTCTTCTGATAATGCCAAAATTCCAAAAGTCAGTTATTCAATAGGTCTAACCTGATTCAAGGCCACTTTTCCCCTCCCGAGAACAATCTCACAAAACAGACCAGGTATAATAGCCACCCCTGCCAAGTGCCCCTGGGGAGGGAAAGTGAGGCAGAAAGTCTGGGGACACTGGCCTAGGCAGAGCAGGAGTGGGGATCAGCTCCTAGAGTCACTGTGACATCCTTTCTTTCACCCTTGGACACTCATCATCTAGTGGAGAATACTTGGGGATACCCATTGAGCCACTCAAGGGATATAGCCACACTGTCCTCCAAACCTTGTCTATCCCAGGACATGGGTAGAGATAGAGGCAGCATTCCGGGGTCATGGGTAAGGTGGTACAGCTGTGGCTGCCTAACAGGTCTGTGGCGGCACAGGCACACAGCACCCCTGTGATCTGACCCTCCCCACAAAGAGGTCAAATGACCCACAGAGCAGCATCAGCACCACTACACACATCACTGCGGTCCTCCTCCATCTCCTTCTCAGCCTGTGGGACCATGTTTATATGCTGCCTGAGTAGCGCTACACAGGCGATAGCTGCCCTCTCCCCTTTGGCCTCAGCCTGATAGTGTAGATTTGAAGTGTCTGTATTCACTCTGGATTTCTTGGATCATTCCAACAAAAGCAAGATCCACAGGGGATCTATAGGTAGCAGCTTTGAGCTTCCTGGGGTCTGAAGGACACAATTCAGTACTGGCTGACATCTCCTTACAAACACGGTTACTGTTTGATTGGAGAAATGGGTGAAGAGAAAGAGTATCTATAGCAATGGTGTGTGTGTGTGTGTGTGTGTGTGTGTGTGTGTGTGTGTGTGTGTG
>NW_026596125.1:14850292-14941666 GCF_907164565.1 Psammomys obesus
TGTGTGTGTGTGTGTGTGTGTGTGTGTGTGTGTGTGTGTGTGTGTGTTGGAGGCCATTTAGATGGAGGCCAGAGGAAACCTCAATTATCATTCCTCAGACACTGTCAACCTTGGTTTTTGAGGCAGGGTCTCTCACTCACCTGAAACTCACCAATCAAGATGGTTGGCCAACGAACCCCAGCAGTCTACCTGACTCTGCTCTCCAGTGCTCAGAATCATGTACCAGGAAGCCCCACTTATTTTATGTGGGTTCTGGGGATCAAATTCAAGTTATCCAGCTTGCAAGACAATCACTTTAGTGATGGAGTCATCTGCAGCCGCCACAGTGACTTTGGACAAGCATGTATGTTTGTGACTAGTCAAGGCCCTTCCCAAGAAGACAGACAGAAGTAAAGTGTCAGCTCCTGCCATGAACTGAGATGAGGTCTGTCCTTACTCAGCCTGGAGACAGCGGATGAGGAGTCTATGTGTGTCACAGCTCACCTTGTACACATCATGGTTTTGTATCGTGTGGTCGAACAAACTGTACAGGTCATTGAGGAGTTTCACCACTTGCAAGGGGGAGCTGAGAGAGCACAGCTTTGTGAATCCCACAATGTCAGAGAAAAATATAGTGACAGACTCAAAATGTTCTGGTTCCACAGACTTCCCGGCTATGAGCTGTTCTCCAACGAAGCTGAAATCAGAGAAAGGAGAGCTCTGAACAAACTCGTGCTTGATTCTGCTTCCACGGCTCGTGGCAAAGTCAACCCCCATAGGCCCTTTGGCTTTGGTGGGCTAGGTTTTTACTTATTAAAAGTACTGTATAGAGGGATTTTGCATTTTCTCTAGAGAGAGATTTTAAGCGGTGGCTATAAACTGCAGCAGAGGGTGGCGGTCAGGGACAGGTCACATAAATGGCTTCATTAAAATAGTTTCTCACTGAAAACATCTTGTTCCTTTCTATTGCATCTAGAGTTTTATGGTAAAGACTTGGTGCGCAGTGTGAAAGTGAATGCAATCACTCAACCAATATTTTTACTTCAGCCAACTGTTCTCTTATGAGTGCATTCAAATCCGCTATGCTCTGGACCAGTGGTTTTCAACCTTCCTGATGCTGCAACCCTTTAATACAGTTCCTCAAGTTGTGGTGATGCCCAACCATAATTTTTTTGTTATTTCATAATTGTAATTTTGCTACTGTTATGTATCATAATTTAAGTACTTTTAGAGACAAAGGTTTGCCAAAGGGGTTGCAACCTACAGGTTGAGACCCACTGCTCCAGACAGGTGAATACGATGGAACCCGCCATTAGTCCCAGCACTCAGGAGACAAAGCCAAGTGGATCTCTGGGACTTCAAAGACAATCTTATTTACACAGTAAGTTCCGGGGCAGCCAGGGTTACATTTTGAGACCCTATCTCAGAATAAAGAGAGAAAAAAAAATCCTCTGCTCCCGCTCTTTGGATGGCATGCAGAATACAATAATTTCCATATCAAATGCTTCTATCTAGGGTTCAGAGGATGCACATGTAGAAAAAGAACAAAAGTCGAAGCAGTATCTAACTTGATGCCACAGGCACATATTGAACTAGGCAGAAGTTTCAGAGGCAAGCAGTGGTGATGCATTAGTGGCTAGACATGAAGCTAGCCTGCCCTCTAGTGGCTACATCCTACTGCTGCATTCACTACCTTCCACATTTCCATTTCTGTGGTTTGGGGAAGTTTTTTTTTTTGTTGTTGTTGTTGTTTGTTTTGTTTTTTTTTTTAATTTTATTTTTTTCTTATCAGTTACATTTTATTAACTCTGTATCCCAGCCGTGTCCTGATCCCTCATTCCCTCCCAGTCCCTCCCTCCCTCATCTCCACCATGCCCCTTTCCAAGTCCACTGATAGGGGGGACCTCCTCCCCATTCATCTGATCCTGTTTTATCAGGTATCTTCAGGACTGGCTGTAAAGCTCTCCTCTGTGGCCTAACAGGACGGCTCCTCCCTTGGGGGGTGGGGAAGTCAAAGAGCCAGCCATTGAGTTCCTGTTAGAAATAGTCCTTGTTCCCCTCACTATGGGAAACCAATTGGTTACTGAGCTACCACAAGCTACATCTGAGCAGAGGTTCTAGGTTATATCCATACATGGTCCTTGGTTGAATGTCAGTCTCAGAAAAGACCCTGTGCCCAGATATATTTGGTCCTTGTGGAGCTCCTATCCTTTCCCCATTAGACTAACTCCCCTTCTTTCTTATGATTCCCTGTACTCTGCCAAAGGTTTGGTCATGAGTCTTTGCTTTGAAAACACTGCTAGTTAGAGTCTTTCAGATACGCTCAGTAGACTCCTGTCATACGTTCAATGCACATCCCATCTGTCTTTCTAAACAAGGATTGATCATCTTACCCCATGTCCGCTCTCTTGATTATCTTTTTTAGGTGTACAGTTTTCTTTATGTTTATCATATTTTATAGGTCTATATAAGTGAGTATATACCGTGTTTGTCTTTCTCCTTCTGGGATATTTCACTCAGGATGATCTTTTCTAGATCCCACCACTTGCCTGCAAATTTCATGATTTCCTCCTTTTTGATTGCTGAGTAGTATTCCATTGTGTAAAAATACCACAATTTCTGTACCCATTCCTCCGTTGATGGACATCTGGGTTGTTTCCAGGTTCTGGCTATTACAAATAAAGCTGCTATAAACATGGTTGAGCAAATATCCCTTTTGTGTACTTGAGCAAACTTTGGGTATATACCTAGCAGTGGTATAGCTGGGTCTTGAGGAAGGGGAAGTTTCTTTAACAAGGTGGATCAGCTTGCCAACTTTTGCACACATATACAGTTCTCTATGTGTGTCTCTCTGTGTGTATCTCTGTCTCTCTGTGTCTCTGTCTCTCCCTCCTTCCCTCCCTTTCTCTTTCCCTCTCCATTTCCATCTCCCTCTCTCTCTTCCCTCTTCACTACTCCCCTGCTTGGCTCCCTTTTACAAAGCTTAATATTCTCCTTGAAAAGGCACAGTGGAAGTGTTTCTCCTGTGTGGAACCAAGAAGCCAGCAGGGTTCTTTTTCCTTGTGTTGTTTTTGGCCTGCCCACCACTGCTCCCGAATACCTTGGCAACATGGCAGACAGGAGTTTCTCCACTTTTTTTTTCTCTGCCACCAGCTGGCAGGTTCGCTCTTCCACCACCTCCTCCAGGTGACTGGCATACATTTCCAGCTTGTCCATCATGCTATCCAAGATGCTCACCTGGCTTTAAAAGACTGAAAATGTTAGCACCCTCTTCCAGGAACCATAGGACCACAGTGGATACACAAATCCCAATCACACATCTCAGGAATATACTTCTTGCCCTAAGGTGAGCTCCTGAAGGACGGCCATGGCAGAGAGTTCCGGACCTTGAGCTGAAGGAGTGCCCATGGCAGACAGAACTGGGCCCTGAGCTGAAAGAGTACCCATGGCAGCAGAGTTCCAGACCCTGAGCTGAAGGAGGGCCCATGGCAGCAGAGTTATGGCCCTGAGCTGAAGCTGCACTCTTTATTACTCTGGGCCTAAGTTTACTCATCTGAGAAATATGCCTTGCGTGTGTTTTTCTGGGGTTTTGGGAGCTAATGTGTATAACCTGCCTAGTGGTAGATCTTGTGGCCAGCAGACATTCAACAGTGGCCTTTGATGAATCTTCCTCAGTTCCCAGCAAGCTCCTTGCCATGGTCACAACTAAGAGAAAAAGTACAGATTACAGAATGGGCCTTTTCTCAGGTTTTCTAACATGGATTGTGTCTAGATTCCATTGAACTGCATTCCAGAGATGACCCCGAGAAATCACCTAAATCCCTCACCTTTTAGATGAGGCCCTAAGACTCAGATAGGAAATAAGTTGTCTTGATGTTGGGACCATATTGTCTGAGTAAAAAGTCAAAGACAATCTATAATCCATGAGGGATTGTGTTAATTGGCTTGGCTTAATCACTCCACAAAGTATGCATATTTTGAAACATCATATTTTATACCATTATCTCCAATATTTCAAATAGCAATTAAATCATTTAAAAATTAGCAATTAAAATTAACTGTTGTAACCTGGAAAAGAACACAGGCTGCTATGTTAAGAATGCCAAATTAAATGGCCAAGTTAGAAGTAACACCTTCAGGCCTGGGCTCCTTCTGCTCCTTCTCTTCAAGCTCTGTGAAATTAAATACTCACTGTATTAAAAATTACAGTAGCAGGCCAGGAGTAGTGGCACACACCTTTAACCCTAGCACTGGGGAGGCAAGACAGGTAAATTCTGTGAGTTCAAGACCAGCTTGATCTACGTAGGGAATTCCAAGCCAGACAGAGCTACACAAGAACGTGTCTTTTTAAAAAAAGATACTGTCATGTATCATGGGGCTGAAGAGAAGGCTCAGTGGTTAATAGCACTTTCTGTTCTTGCAGAGGACTCTAGTTTTGTTCCCAGTGCTTACAAGGCAGCTCATAGCTGCCTATAATTCCAGTTCCAGGGAACCTGATGCCAACTTCAGCGTCTATTGCCACACATACACATAAATACTTTTAAAAATTATACTGGACCTCCCCTTTCAGTGGACTTGGAAAGGGGCAGGGAGGAGATGAGGGAGGGAGGTTGGGATTGGGGAGGGAATGAGGGATACAGCTGGGATACAGAATTAACAAAATGTAACTAATGAGAATTAAAAAAAATATATACTGGATAATATCAGCCTGATAGGCAAGGAGCTGCTATTGAAAAAAGGATTTGAGAGGTGGGCTTAACCCGAAGTCAGTCACCAACCAAGAGGTTGGGATTAGCTCAGTAGTATCCCCTTGCCCAGCACACATGAGGCTCTGGACTTGATCCTCAGCTTTGTAGACTTAAACAAATGAGTGATAATCTAAAGTTGGTGAATGATTTTTTTTATCCTCTCGTCCAATGCCAAATCATTAGTTATGATTCTAAGAATAAAAATTTGAAAAAGATACTAAAGCAGTGTCAAAACAGCCTGGGGGGGGGGAGGGACCCTTGACTAATGAGAGAAGTTTGAATGAGCCCATTGGGCAGTGGCATTACTAATGTCTGATCCATGTTCACAAAATAAATGAAGACTCTGCCACTGCACCTTAGCCAGCATGTAGAACAGTGCTTTGCACACGGTGGACTTTAAGTGGATACATGGTGACAGAGGGAAGGAGGAGGGAGGATGAAAAGATAAATAAGAGAGGCAGGAGAGGAGGCGGGAGAAGGAAAGGAATGGATAGAAGGAAAGGGGATGGGAGGAGAGGGAAGGGAAGGGAAAAGAGAGGAGCCATACAGAATCTGTCACAACCCTGGCTTTTTCAATTCCCAGTGGCTACATGACCAGAAGGAAGCGTGTACTGCGCCTTTAACTCACCCTCTGGGACTGGCTTCTCGTAACATCTTCTTGATGGAAGGAAAGGTGGGCCTTTGCTCTGGAGACTCATCCCAACACGCCCTCACCAAGGCTACGATGCGTGCATCACCTTTATCCTCTGACAGGGACGGGCGAAATGGAACGGGTGCCCGGGGATCTTGGATGCGGCTGATGATCTCTGAAATCCATTTGGGGATTGGATAAACAACCTAGATAGTTTTTCCCGTCAACACACGCCTGTCTAAATGGTGACGATATTCTCAATTTGAAAACAAAGTTAAACAATACATTTGAGTTCCAGACAATCTCAATATGTGAATAGATGTTCTAGATCCTTCTAGAAATTAAAGAGTCCAGGGCAAATGTAGACCCAACCTCTGACCCATCCATTTCCAAACCAAGCCTTTTTAAAATAGGGCTTCTCTAGGTGGTCTCACAAATGGAGAGGCATTTGCTTCCCAACACTCCAAAGTACATCATGAAATTTCATGATTTTATGAAATTTCCCGTTCTTCACAAAAATGATTTTTATGAATAAATGCCACTGTCTCCCTGTCTGTCCAGTTTTGTAAACCTGCTTCCTTTCACTTCTTCACAGGTTTCTAGCAGCATTCTCTAAGGATCCCATTACCACCTTCTAAAAAGGAACCTTTTGATAGTAAGGTATACACATTTTGCTATAAAAACACAGTGCTGCAACAACAGAAATGAACACTGAGTGTGTGTGCCCATGTAGAAAGCGCTGGTGTGAAAGGGCACGCATGTACCCGGTCTGGTAGTGAGGTCTGGAAAAGCGAAATCATAGTCTGTATGTGGCTGGGAATTTTGGAGAGGGTTGAGTAGGGAAATGTCATCTTCTGTTTGACAGTGTAACGGCAGTCCCCTAGGCCCTGGATATTTGATAACACTGAGGAAAGTTCATAGTAGAGTTAAGCTTAAGGAATAAAAACATTGCTTTTTAAAAAATATCAACCAGGACCTGAAACAAGCTAGAAATGGGATTCAGGCCCTAAGGAAAGGTCTAACTGTGCTGTGTATGCATGTGACTTTGTTAAAGTAGCACAGGGGAAAAGTGAGGCCCCACAAAATGCCTGAAACAAGACAAAGGGAGCTAGTCACACTCCTTCCCTTCACAGCTACTAGGCTGCACTAGGTCCTGCTAACAAGTGTAGAACACCTTAGCATGCATTGTGACTGAACAAGTAAGTATACAGACAGCAGATGGCAGTCAGGCTCACACTTTTGGAGAGGGAGGTTACAGAGAAGCAGGGGAGACTGGAATGAAGCACAGTGGTGAGGAGGTCAAGCCGGCCATGTCATTACAAACTCACATTTAGCTCAGTACAGATGCAGATGTATGCCTGTGTCTTATATGTGGGTTACTATGCATATCTACATTCCCATCTACCAGAGACGGGGTAGAGGCAACAATACTCCAGGAGCAAAAAGCATGCTTGTGTCCAAGTACCACCATCTAAAGAAAGAAGCCAGGGCTGCTTGGAGAATGGCCTGCTTCTTGCACGGAGTGGGGGATTGCGGCACTGAGTGGACATGTGCAAAACAAACCTATGGCATCTACAGTACTAAAAGGTAGAAAATCACCCAAAAGTGAAACAAAATACATTAGCAGCTGTGTGTCCAGAAACCATGCCACCAGCTGAAATGGGACATCATTTGAGCCACAATATTAAGAAAATTTCCATGAGTCTATATTGATAGATATTAACAATTAAAGAAAGAGATAAATGGGATCAAGAAGATAAACCTATTAGAGAGAAATTTATATGATATCTATAGTAATTCTTGATTTAATATGGCCTATGCACAGTGACTTCCTTCCAATATGGAAGGATAAAATCAAGAACTCTACAGTGGAGTTATCAACAAGGATTATCTCATTCAGGTAACCGAAGTCAGCATCAACTTTGACAGCCATGGTCACAGTCACCTCATTAAAAATTGGCAATATCAAAAAAGTGACAATTAAGGTCAACACGAGTGCCCCAACACACATAACCCCAGAATAACCATGAGAAAGAGAAAAGGTCAGATGTTCCAAATGAGAAGTGATCTCTACAATATCTGGCCAATGGCTGGGGAAATAACTCCCTGGGGAAGGTACTTGCTGTGAATCCACAGAATCTGTGTAAATGTCTAATGGGTATGGTGGCCTGCCTACAAGCCTAGAACTTGCAAAGCAGTGACAGGGCTTTTCCAAGCAAGCTAGCTAGTCTAGATAGCCAGAAAGGCAAGGTCTGGGTTCAGCAAGAGACCCTGATCTCATGTTGGAGAGCACAGATGGCAACCTTAGGCTTTCACACGGGGATTCACACATGTGCACCCACAGACGCATGTGCACACACACACAGACAAACACACAGAGGTATGTACAAAGATCATACACATGTCAAAAAGATCTGATCAGTACTCCTCAAAAATTCCCAGCTCACAAATGGGGACAGAGGAATTCTCCTAGAGGTACATAAGAAGGCAACCAAACACAGTGTAGCACCCAAGACAGGACTCTGAGCCAGGAGAAACTAAGGCAACCTAAATCAAGTATAGGCTAATAGAACACAAAATATAGGTTCCAAATATATGTAACTGGGTTGGTGGTGCCCTTCTGAAATCCCAGCCCTGAGGAGGCTGAGGCAGGAGGATCCCTTCAAGTTGGGGGCCAGCATGATCTACAGTGAGTTCCAGGCCAGAGTGACATGGTGAGACTTTGTCTCAAAACTCCAAACCAAAACAACATTGCATGTGAGCTATGCCTTTCGGTTATATTTTAATGTTTGAATACATTCTGAAAAAATTCCTTAAAAGTGTACTTTTAAGCAATTTTGTTTTACATCTCAGTGTAAAGCTCAAACATGAGGGACAGCAATGACCTCAGAAGCAGAGATGGAAGATAGTCCTGTATTTTCTGATTTAGCTCTAAGGAGTTCCTTGAGAGTCCATCAGATGATAGTGAACCCTGACAGTATCTCTGAGATATGGGCCTATCACCTAGCAACATGGGTCTGATATTTCCATCCCATCATTTCTACAGTGTATTAGCTGCTTTAAAGCAGTTATTTTTTTGTCTTTGGCAAATAGACAGGACACTGGCCTGGGGTTGAGGAGTTTGAATAAATACTTTGGACCTGTTCCCACATTTCCGGAAGAACAGGTTTGGAGAGGGGCTTGAAACAGCACTTTATGCAGTTTTTGGGAGCTACTCTAGCTACTGACCCAAAGACAAAGAGACCAAGACCAGATCTTCTCAAATGTGCCTCACTCCAGACCTCCTGAGCCAGAAACCTAGCAGCCAGTCTGTGTTTTAGCACCCACTAGAGTTTGAGAACCACTGGGCTGCTGTACACGGGAACAAGGCTTATCTGTAGAGAAGCAGGAAATGCAAATTCATGCCTACGTGTCTATAATCCAAGTACACACTGTCTTTATCCTGGCTACACTACCGTGGAGACAGGCCCATGTGACCAGCCTGCAGTTGCTAAGGGAGAAGCACACTGACTGACTGACAGGGAGTTTTCTCGTGGCACACTCAGACTGCAGTGGCCAAGAACAAATGGGATCCAGGACAGAAGGTGGCTTCTACCGGACTCAGCTGGAACATGCATGCGTTGGCTTGGTTCCAAATTCACTTTAAAGAGCTTTAGTTTGGGGTGTAAAACACAACTGGGTAAAGTACACTTGTAAGGAACTGCTTCAGAATATATCTTAGGTGTTAAAATGTAGACGCTGTAAATTCCAGTTTCAGTGTAGAAACTGGAGTGTGGTTTAAAAGGAACTGCCTACATTCACAGAAGCTTCCGGCTTTGCAAGCCATCATGGGAGGATGATGTCGAAAGAACAATCATTTTTGTTGTTGTTCTTTTGACAGTTGGGGGAGGGGAGAGAGAAATACATTCTGAGTATTGTCAAACTCATCTTATTTCCTTCACAACACAACCTTTCCCACCCCTTCCTCTCCCCACTCCCCCACACAAGTCCCTTTAGTCCCTTTCCCATGAGCAGCTATTCCAGCTTTACCCTCTGGAGCCTCCTCAAGGTCATCAAAAGGCCCATGGGCCTGCTGGTGGATCAAGTCCCTCATGAGAATGGCAAAGCTGTAAATGTCTCCCTGTGGGGTGCCAGACCAGGGAAGCTCCGGAAGCCGCAACAGCTCTGGGGCTGTCCAGTAGAGCTCTGCAAGACAGCAAGGTAGGTACCATCATGAGGAAAAGCTACCCAACCCCTTTCATGCTGCCCGAGATACGTGAAGGCAAAGCATCCTGAGAGGCCGGCCCTATGAGTGTCTGCCTAGGAAAGCTTGCAACATCCATAGGAAAGATCATGAAGGAAATAAGGAAGGAGCATGCTCTCAAACGTGTTCATCATCGTCTACCCGGCACTACAGTCCAAGAGATGGTTTCTAGTCATTAAACTATAAAGTTATATGCAAATCAAATAACTGGTTAAAATAAATTTCTATATGATTTTTTAAATCAGTAAATGTTTGTCTGCCTACAATATATAGCTATACACCTAAAGTCGTATAAAAAAATGTTTTTGAGTGAAAAGGGGTCATGTATGAAAACTTTATAGTCTTACCTAGGAGACAGCACACTCCTGGATACAGTTGGCTTTAAAAAGCCTGTGTGCTGGCTAGTTTTATGTGAACTTGGCCCAGACTAGAGTCACCTGAAAAGGGGGAACCTCAATTGAGAAAATTCCTCCATAAGACTTGCTGTAAGGCATTTTCTTAATTAGCAGTTGATGATGGTGGGCCCAGCCCATTGTGGGCGGGGCCACCTCTGGGCTGGTGGCCCTGGGTTCTATAAGAAAGTACACTGAGCAAGCCATGGGCAACAAGCCAGTAACCAGCACTTCTCCAAGGCTTTGGTATCAGCTCCTGCCTCCAGGTTCCTGTCCCATTTGAATTCCTGTTCTGACTTCCTTCAGTGATGCGGAAGTGTAAGCCAAACAAACCCTCTCTTCCCCAACTTGCTTTTTGGTCATGGTGTTTCATCACAGCAGTGGTAAACTTAACTAAGACAGCCTGGCAGATCTTATCATACTGAGAACATGGAGGAAAAATTAGAGGGGATAGAGATTTTAAAAAGAGAGCGAGAACAATAATGATGGCTTTAATGGCCCAAGTAAGGCAAAAATGAGAGCCAGTCCCTAACGCAGACCTTACAGCCAGGGTTCTCAACCTTCCTAATGCTGCAGCCCTTTAATATAGTGTTGTGGTGACCCCAACTATAAAATTTTCTCAATGATACTTCATAACTGTAATTTTGCTACTGTTACAAATCAATCGTAATATAAATATTTTGAAGATAGAGGCTTGCCAAAGGGGTCGCAACCCATGGGTTGAGAACTGCTTCCTTATACCATAGACTGACACCACCCGGGTGGTGACTTATTTTCTCATGATCCCCAGGTGGACTGAACAACTTCATCCCATCAGCTGGAAAGGAAAAACTGCCCATTGGTTCCTATGCAAAGTACCATCATGAAGCAAAGGTGGACAAGAAACCCTCTGACCCACAGCAAGTGGGTCCAAGATCTGGCAATGGCTACCTGAGTGGTTGGTGGCCTCCTGGTTGTAGATCCTGTGCGTGCTGCCATGCTTGAACTCCCACAACCCAAATCCTGACAGCTTCACCTGCATCCAGCCATCTACCAGGCAGTTGGAAGGTTTCAAGTTGCCATGAGACCTCAGTGGGCTCCCTTGGAGGAACAGCATGCCCTGCAAGAGCAAGGATGAGCACAGGAGGCAGACGGAGGATGCCATGCACACACACCATGCTTGCACTTTAGAAAAGCCACCAGCTCTGTGTCTACGAAGCCAACCTAGGCAAAAATACTTGTGACTTCACAGTAAGAAACCAAGAAGACAAGGGTGGCTTAAAGTCAGAATATCCTCATGGTCAGGAACCTGAGTTCAAATCTCAGCTCTACACTAGGCAGAGGGAAAGTTGCTGGTTACAAAGCAAATGCACAATGCTTGAGCCTCGGATCTAGGAGCCACGTGAGCAGCAGAGGACATGTGGCTCCAGCTGAGCTTTCATATTTAGGGCCCAGGAGCAAAGGAGTCTCAGAATGGGCAGACGGTGTGTCATGTGGAAGATGTTTGGCGCAGGTTCCATCCAGGCAGGAAAAACACCCAGCCGGCCAAGTGAGGGAGGAGGCTTTTTCCAGAGTACTGGGGCCTTTCCATGGGAAGGGAGGAGCCTAAAGGAGCATCTGGAGTTGAGACAAGAAATATTTATTTCAAGAAGGTAGGTGGGGGGAGGGAATAACTTTCAGGGGAACAAAGTATTGTGTTTGAGACATGGTTAGAAAAGTGGATCTTTGAATTTGTCTGTAATTTCCCAAGGCAGACTTCGAGTTGTGAGATGAAGGACAAACACAATCTGTCAAATTCCTTTCTTTGTTCTCTTTTCTCTTCACCCTTGATGGCTTCACAGTGGAGTCACTGAAATAACATGTTTTCAGCATTTCCAAGTTCTTTTTTCTTTTCTTTTTTTTTTTTTCTTTTTTTGGTACTGCTGAAAAAGCTCAGGGTATTTTCAGTCAGCATCTCAGAATTGTTCGGTTTTGGGATTTTGATAGGAGCTGGCACAGGGTCAGCGTGTGGACCTGTGGCAGCCTGGTAGTGTGGGTTCCTTCCACCTGCCTCAGGAAACAGGTGTCAACTCCAGAATAACAACCAACAGCGCTGCTTTCAAGAATAACTGTCGGGTGTGAAGGAGAGCCCCTTGCTTGAACGAACTCCTGGGACAGCCCTGTAGGGTCTCAGAGGGAGATGGTATCACCAGGTGAGTAAAGGGAGGACGGGGAAGAGACATGAACGGGCCAGGCCGTCCAGTGGCAGGGATGGAGGTAGGCTGGGCACTCTGAGGTTGGAGTCCAACCACGGCCTTAACCCGCTCCCTCTGCTGAGCAAAGAAGCCAGCGACAGGCAGAGAGATGATGGCTTCTGTGAAACCACGCGTTGTGGTGTTAATTTGTGAACAAATAAAACCGAGTAGACATTCATGCGCATTTCAGGCCACACAAGCTTTACACATGTCACCACACTCACTCTTTTCTAAGACAAGTTAACTTTTCAGTCTTTGCTTCACAATAAGGAAACAGCCATTTCAGTGCTCACAGGTAGGCAGGCACAGAGCTGGGGTACAGCCCAGGATTCACAGCCTTCAAAGCCTGGTTACAGCTCAGAAACTTCTGTTTCTGGCACTCTGGGTGGTTAGGGCAAGTAGGGGAGAGAAGGGAGGGAGGCCAAATTCCTCCATTACCTTGCACAAGAGCAAACTATATCCAGTTAGGTTCCTAGCCTGCCGGGAAGGAGAGGGGCCCAGGCTGGCTTGGGAGGCCCCGCTGGTACCGCAGGGAGGATCTGGGGGATTGGAACCCCTAAATCTTGAGCCTCTTAGATTCCAGCTCAAGTGGCCGACAGGGTAAGCACCCCTCTTGCTCCAGCCGGAACCGTGGGGCCAGTATTACATTGGCAATATGGATGGATACAGACAGCAATAAGGAAACGGCCAGAAGAGTGGCTCTATCACTAGTCCCAGCCAATCTGGAGATGGGTTTTTTTTTTTAATCTCAGCAGCCCACTTGCTGAGACAGCAAAACTGAACCCCAATTTACACCATCAGGCTAAGGTAATAGTGTGCCATCTGGTGAGACCTGAGCCCGTCCAGAGTTCTCCAAAGCCTTGCAGACACGTCTGTCTGTGCCACTTCACCAAGACCTACAAGGTTTTTCTCTGGCCTCTGCTGTCCCTGCCCCAGGCAGGTGTCTTGTCTCAGTCTCACATCTGTTCTCATTCTTTGCCTCACAATTAGGAAACAGCAGTTTAGGAGTGCACCAGAAGGCGGGGCTTTAATGGAGCTCATTACATGGTAAAATCAACATGCTTCGGGATGGCTGGGGTTCTGGGAGGCGGCTTGTTTTTACTTTCCATCCTAATGAAGTGGCATGATAATGCATACTGTCAGAGAAGAAACAGAACCACGAGTGTGCTCCTGAGTCACAGGCCAGACACCGCGCACTTGGGCTGTTCTGCCTCCTGACCGTGACTTGTACTTCTTGCTCTACTGGAAATTTCTGGAAGGTCCCCCAGGGCTCCTTCATCTGGCACTTGAGTTTGTGTTCTCTGGTACTTAGCAGGAAGCACGAGAGAAAAGGCAGGTTTAAAGATAAGCCACACCCCCAGTCTGCCGCTTACCAGTTGGGCCAGTAACCTCACCTGACTAAGCTTCATTTTAATTCCCTCTTTAAAATGGAGTAAATACTAATACTACTGTTACTAATTGTTAGTTAATAAAAATCACCATCTGATCAAAACACAATGCAAGTCGCATGTATATTTTTAATTTTTTTCACCAGCCAGCTTAAGAAAAGCTAAGCTAGTAAAATAATTTTAATAATACTGTGAATTTATTTTGATGCATGTAAAGATTTTATTTCGAGAAACAACCATTTTTTTCACTAAGCCTTCAATGTGGATTCAGACATAGCTGAGACGTAGTTAAGGTGGGCCAGCTACATTCACAGTGCACCTTATAGTACCATATTTCTCCCAGCGCAGAACTATTCCGCAGGATTCTTGGGAGATAGCAACGAGAGCATAGATATGAATACACATACTTAAGTTATTAGTACTAATGTGCTAGTGCTAAGAAATTAACATGCATTACATACATGTTACAGGGTAGCCACAGTGCTAAGCATTTTACATAGTATAGCTCTCAAATCAACTTTTGGAGGTGGATTCTGATAGCACCTTTATTTCTGAGTCTCAGGGTGGTGATGGTCATGCAATCAGTAGGCAACAAAGTCAGAGTTTAAATCCCTAAGCCAATTTCTGTGACAAATTGTTTCTCATCCTCAGACTTCATCAAAGTTTCTTTTAGTTAAAAAAAATCATCCCATTGCTTTGGGCTCCTACGGGACAGGAAAAGGAGCCTTGTTCCCTGTGCCATCCATGCCCAAACTCCAATCAAATCCAAAGTAAATATTAAACCCCTTATTCTGTTCATTGGTTGTTTGGGCTCTCTCTCTCTCTCTCTCTCTCTCTCTCTCTCTCTCCCTCTCTCTCCCCTTTTTCCCCTCCCTCTCTCCCGACATACAGGAAGTGCTGGTAAAATATACAACAGAAAAAGGCCTGTTTTATGACTGGCATGTGACAGTCTTGTCTATCCATGTCTGTCAACAGATGGTCATTAAAGGTCTATGGCAATAAACCGTGGTTTTTCGGGGTTGCCCCTGGAGACATAATCATGGGGAAAACGGTGTTTGTCCACCTTGCTGGGCAACAAGATGCCTGCTTTCCCTTGTGCCTGGCAAGTCAGGGTCTCACCACACCGAGTCCGTTCCTTAGGAGCAGAGGGCAGAAAATCTTTGAGAAAGGGAAGGTTTTGGAGCCAACCAGTGTACCTTCAGTCCACTGACATGAAAGTGCAGAGAGGGGTAGACTAGCCAGGTCGCTCAGGGAGTTGCTGCCCCAAGCCTCTACAGAGCCTAGGCTTCGGTCTCATGCTTGTGGCACCCCCTGCACCCAGCAGGGGCTCCTGTAATGGGGTTGTTTTTGGTGGTGCAATGCTGGCTGGCGTACTTTCTCTCTGACTGGATCTACTCCCAGGCGCTTTTCTTGGTTCTTTTAAATGGTAAAAGCCCACACAGCAAACTGATGAAAGCTACATGCTAGTCTGACTTGAGATCAGCCTCACATTGACCATCTTTACTGAATGTGGCACACTCCATAGCTCATCTTTCCAACCACATACCTGCCTTCCCCATCCCTCATCACCATCTGTGCATCTACAATGAGTCATCTTGGGCTTTTGGATCTAGCCACCCACTCTCTGCATACTCCCTGCCTTCATGGAAAGCCTGGATCCCTCTCTACTCCTCTCTGAATGGTCCTTGCCAGACCCTGATGGGCACCTTTAGGAGACTGGCTCCTCCCTGTTGTGAAGCATAACAGAAACCTCTAGTTCTTTGTGCTACAAAGTGTGCTATGGGAAATAATATAATAGTATAAGACTCAAAGGCCTAGATTTGAATCCTAATGGCACTATTTAGTAGCTTGAGACTTCAGGCAAGCTACTTGAATGTTCTGTATCCCATCTGCAAAACAAGTAACAACAGATGTGCCCTATATTTTATTGTAAAAATTAAGTTAGTCAATAAAACAAAATACTGGTAAATGCCTTTAACATAATAGCATCCATATATGTTATATATAGAATTTATGTGTGTTGTTACAGTGATTATTATCATTCTTAATGCAGCCATCATGGTCCTGTGTGCCCAAAATAAAGACTATTCCTGCTTTCACACCCTCTCATATTTATACTCTAGCCCACCTTTTTAGCTTTGTGGTACTTATCCCCAGTTTCTGCGGACGGACTCGAGGGCTAGAGAGATGAAAAGTGTATCCCTAGTGTACCCTCCCTAGCTCGACTTGTGGCCCAGTAATTGAATTCTCTCTGAAATAAGTGTTCCACACATTCTAAATGCCCTGTTCTTTCCTAATTTGGCAAGCCTAGCATTCTTTCCATCTTCCGTGTAAAGTATTTCTCCATGTTTACCTAGGATTAGCTAAATCATGGAACATTTGTTTAAAGTTATCAAATTTAAACCCAGAGTTCCTCTGTTAAAGAGATTTAAAGAGAACCAATAAAGATTTAACACAACATAGAGTACAACTCAAAAACACTATGATAGGTATTCAATGAATAAGTTTATGCTATACTCACATTGACGATGTCATATGCAAATGAGATCTTGAATATCCAATCCATCTCATGATCGTAGTTTCCCAAGACGTCCTAGAAAACACAGTTATTCCAAATATCACTTGGGCTTAAGCTGACACACAGTGAGCTTCCCACACTGACCAAGCTGAAGACTGCGTAGCTCACATCTTTTCGGCTGGAACGAATGTGAGGTGGAACAGGTGACGCCTAAGTGGAAATCTTCACAGAGGGTAGCACAGCCGGGCTCAGTGTAGAGAAAGGATACAGGCTTGAATTCTACAAATACTTATTTTTCCTGACATGAAACTGATGGTCATTTGCCAGGGGAGGGGTGGCATTTAAAAGAAATCAAGTTCACACAGTTTCCACCCAGAGCAGAGGAAACCAATACTCGGCAGCTTCACTCTACTTTGATCCCAGGAAGTAGCTTAAGATATTTCAGGTGTTTCGGTGAGGCCAAAAGGAACCATGCATGGACGGATGGGAGGAATGAATAAGGTTTTCCACTTGCTGCCTAATGAAGCCCAACATGAGATTCAGTAGTTTTGCTTACCTTGAGACTTCCTTTTTTGCAATACTGTGTGAGAATGCAGATGTTAGGTGGTTCTGTGCAAACGCCAAAGAAGGGGACGATGTTTTCATGCTTTAATTCACACATCTGGAAATACAGTGGTGATATCATTATGTATGGAGAGTGCTTCCCACCATGAACAACTGTGTGCTTTGCCCACTTCAGTTAACTCCTAAGGTGCTGTGAGCGAAGAACTTCCATTTTACAGGCAAAGGAACAGATGCTGAAAGGTGAAGTGGCTTGTTGAAGGGATACCACTGATAAATGGCACAGCCAGGAAGAAAGCCCAGTAGCCAGAGTGTTAGCAAAGTCTAGTCTAAGCCATCTAAGCCATGGGTCGTAAGTAAACTTCGTCATCACAGGTGGATCTAGCACCACTTCCCTGGGTATAGCTGTTGATGCTGGTGTGACACGGGGTCATTGACACAGAGCAAACTGCCATTTCCTCCCCAAGAGCCAAGTCTAAAAGGCAGCAGGCAGCTATCACAGACAGAGGATTAAAGGCCAGAATTAAGGCCAGGAAAGGTAAAGGGGGCAGGTGGAGTTAGGAAGGAGCCAGACTTCAGGCTCCTGTGTAAGGCCAAGATTCTGTGGTCCAAAGCCTCTGAAGCAAAGAAAGGACCCAGCTGGGAAAACGCCCTTCCACCATTGAACCTTTGGAATGGAGGCCACTTCTGAGAGCAGGAGCAGAGAGCCTCACCAGCCAGACTTCCTGCAGAACAGTTGGCCTCGTCACCCATGCTTCTGCCGCTTCACCAATGTAGCAGAGGGCCACGTGACTTCCCTGGAACCAGAGACAAAGTAGAAAGCTCTTTTAGCCCTTTCTAGTATCTTAAATGTGAGCATGTTTCGCTAGCGTGTGTGTACCACATGTGTACAGCGCCTGAGGAGAAGAGAAGACAGCATCAGAGCCCCTGGGATGGGACTTAGAAGTGATTCTGAGATGACATGGGTGTGCTAGGAATTGGACCCAGGTCTTCTGGAAGAGCTATCAGTGCTCTTAACCACCGAGCCTTTTCTCTAACCCCAAGATAGAATGTTCTTAACTCAGGATGATCTAGAAACATAAAAGGCGAGAAATGGAGTGGGAAAACTAAGAATAAAAAGCCAGCTATAGGAGATAGCATCAGCTCTTCACTGACAAGTCAACCCCCTTGGTGACACTGTGGTAGGTCCAGGACGCTAGCATTTCAGCAGTAAGGTTTCCTTCAAATGTTATCACGGTCCTGCAAGGTAGCTGTGGCTAGCCCAGTTGTGGATAGATCACTGCTGGTGTCCATGGCAGTACATGGCAGAATCTGAACATCTAACTCCTAAGTCTGGACTCAGATGCCAAAGTCCAAGCCCATTGTGACTGTTCAATTTAAATTCTCCCAGACTCTCTTTGTCTGTAAAATGTCAGGGGACACTACCACAACCAAATTTGAGGAAGGATGGGATCAGTTAAAATACATAGTGTCAGAAGAGCAATGCTTGGCACACAAAGCTTCTGCCATAAATCACCCCTGTTACCTAGTGGGCCTGCCTTTGGAGCTATTCAATACCCAACCACAGAAACATACCACAACGAGGTAGGAGCTGATCAGACAAAAGGATGGAGTTGGCACAAGAGAAGGCAAGGTGCAGATGAGCTAAACAGCAAGCCCAGAGCTGCCGCTTTCAGTGTGGCAGCAACTGTGAGGGGTTTGGAATAGAGACAGGATTGTGTTCCCAAGAGGAAGAGGTTCTGGGCAGGAATGATGCTTGTGCTGAAGCCTGAAGGATGGGGTGGGGATGGCAGAGTGGGCACGACACTGCCAGAAACTGAACCAGCGCCTTAGAGCAAGGAGCAGTGATCGCGTGGCACTTTCCCCCTCCACTTCCCAGGACCTGTTTACTTTTCCTCAAAAGGAGCTGACTTTTTAAAGAATGACTGAGCATGGTCCAAGGCCAGCTGGGGGAGTGATGCCTGAGCACGAATAGCCTCCTGTTTTACACATGTGTCAATGACCACCACAGGGTCATTAAAGTCCCAGGATAAAGAAATCCACACTCTAGGGCTGTGTGGCCTGTTGAGGTTGCCGATAGCCACACAGGACTATTTACATCGTGTGTGTACAGCTGTGCATGCATATGTGCCAGAGGTCAATGTCAGATGCCCTCTATTGGTTTCTACATTATTTTTCAGACAGAGTCTCTTACTGAGCCTGAAACTCAGCAATTCAGCTAAACTGGCTGGCTAACATGCGGGCCCGGCCTCTCTGGCACTGGGATTACAGGCAGGTGTTGCCCCCCCCCCCCCGGTTGATGTTGTTTTATTTGGGTGCTGGGGGTCGGAAACTCAGTCCCCATGCTTACACATCGAGAGCTTTCCTGACTGAGTGAGCCCTGCGGCTCCCTAGCTATCTAATGTAAAGTAATTACCTCGAACATTCAGTTCTCCTAGAGACACTAGTGTTCAATGGTCACCTGCAGGTAGTGACCGTAGCTTTGGGATGTCACCATTGCCACAGAAGATTCCACTGGAGTCACTAGTGTGGACACCATGGGGGAGCTTATCAGAAATGCAGAATTTCGGGTTCCTGCTGACCCAGAATCTTCATGTTAGAAACATTCCTTACATTCTTTTGTAACATGTAGCATTTGTACATTTTTTTTTTTATTGTGTCTTAGTTCTCGAAGTTAGAGAAACACCAGTCTAGAGACTTAAAAGCAGCTGGGATTTTGCCTGGAGAACATCCTTGTATTCATAATGCCCTGCCTGACCAAACGCAACTGGAGAATGGGACAGAAATCCACAATAGCACTCACATGCACAGAAGTACCTGGTAAAGGCCCACACGGGTGTAAAACAGCTCTTCACCCTGTTGGCTCTTGACAAAGGAGCTACAGTCTGCAGAAATCTTCCCAGGAGATGCATCACTAAGGATGCACCTTGACACAGGTATGCCTCGCTGGGATGGCTGGAAAACAAGGTGCGGCTTAGGGAGGGTGTAGATATTTTGTAGATAAGGAAGATGGTCACATAGTCAGTATCTGGGAAAGCTAGATACTGGGAACGCTGATCTTTCTAATCCAATGTGAATATCTCCTCACTTGCCTGCCTCACTCTGGGCCTCGGCACCACCATGGGTACCACAGGCTCTAAGGCCAGGCTGCCTGCATTCATGTTCTAGCTGTGGTACTTAAGCAGAGGTGGGGATGGAGTCATTTTTCCTGACTAAGCCTGAATTACCTCCGTATTTAAATCTCCAGCATCTCTTCAACAAACTAGAGCGCATCTTCGGAGCATAGTAGCCTAGTCCTGTTTAAGGTGAATATTAATGGGATCCTAATGTACAAAATCAAGCAAATCAAAATACAGCTCTGTGGGTGGAGAGGGAAAAGGAAATCCAAAGCCCTGGGGGGGCTTGGAAGGAACTGGCTAATAGAAGCCAATCTCTTGGTTTTAAGACACTGAAACCTTCCAGACTTGGTACCAGCCAATCTTCCCAACCCTTATCCTGACATTTTCTAAATGACCCCTGACCTTGTCACATTCTTCCTAAATGTCAGAAGCCTTCAAGTTACTCTCCATTTCAGGCTTCACCTCACCATGGGGACATCCGTCTGCACAGATGTCTTCTTCTGGGGTGTCCTGAAGGCTTGAGCTTAGCTTGGTCTCCACTGGGTGGTAGATTGCTGTGATCATTGTGCAGATGAGCTACTTGCAGCAGTTCTTTGCAGATGGAAGAGATCGTGTTGCTTTGGATAGGACTATATGCTCCCAGGAATGGGCATTAATATTTAAACGCCCCCACCAAGTTGAGGGGAGCTTCAGAAGAGTGTCAGTCATTTCTAAATCATCAAAAGCTGAGTCTCAGCTACAAATGGAACACCTACGTCAGCCTCCCCCCCCCCCAAGGCTCAGGGAACATTGTGGAGGAGGGGCTGAAAGGATATAAGAGCTGGATAAGTGAAAGGCTGCCCTCTGATGTGAACCCACAGACCCCGTGGTTCACTTCACAAGACCTATACAAGATTAAGCCAGTTAAAAAGTCCAACGTGGAGCAGGCAGGAGCTCTTTAAGTTTGGCTGCTGAGGGAGGAAGAGAGCCGCCTTTGGAGTGGAGTGGGTAACCACTGACAGCTCCCCCATGCCTCCATGGATGGCCACGCATGTATGTGCATGTGGACTTCGTGTTGTGGGGGGAGGGCATGAAGTTGGGAGCGAAATGGGAGATATACTGGGGGAAAGAGGTTGAGAAGGGGAATGCTGGCAGAGATATAACCAAGATACAGTGCGTACATGTCTGATATAAACAAGAACAGTTCAGGGTTTTAAAACTGAGTTTTGTGGACCCAGGGTAGCATGCCCTGATAAATGTCGCCTAGAAACTAAACACGGGTTTTCAGACTCTGCTGGCTGCTCACTTCACCAGTGAGCTGGCCCCTGGCTCTTTTAAGTTCCTGGGAGAAGTCCCTCTGCAAGTTACCAGAGAACTGTGTGGCCTCACCTTGTGCTGGGGGAGAAGAGCGATGCTTTCATAAGGGATCTGCCACCAGGTGTCTCCATGAGGGCTTTGCGCCTTTCCTCTCAGTATCTGTAATACCAGACCCACGATGGCAGCTACTGAAGCTAAAACCAGGAGTGTCACTGTGGGAATCACAGCCGTCACAGTCATACCTGGAGGAAGAGATGGCCACTGCTCGGGCCCACCTATGAGCAGAGGTAACCATGTCCCTGCCAAGCAGGTGTCTTAAAAGCTGTCAGGTGTGGTGTAGGTGGTGACATGCTAAAATCATGACTTGGCTCTGCTGGAATCCTACTCTGCTAGCTTCTCACCTCACCCAGCTACCATGACAACCCTCCTCATCTCGTTCTTTTGTTAATAGCAGCTCCTGTCGTAAGAGCTTAGCAAGGACTTCTTACACGTTTGTTGAACATTTACTATGCACCCTCTACAGTGTTGTTCTCCAGGCATGGTCTGTCTAATTCAAAAGCCAGGCTCCTAACCATTCCGCCATATCCTCCTGCCCAGACTACTACCACCTCCCAGAAGGATGGTCTAAGACTCAAATCTCAGGATCCAAGGTTCCTTATAGGAATGGCTCTTGACAGGAAAGGAAGGCAACGGTGCCCTTAGGAGATACTGACAGTGTCTGGAAACACTTTTGGTTCTATCTACACAGTTGCTACTGTTCATTATCCACAAAGCACAGGATAGTCTCATACAGAAAGGTTTTCTGGCCCCAAAGACTGTGTGTTGAGAAACTGTCCCTGCTACCTTTTCTAAACCATCATGCTTGCCTGCCACAGTCGGAGGCTCCATTTTACAGAGCTTGTTGTGAAATCTACAGCCAGGTTTGTATTCAGGAAGGGAGCCATGGGGCCACGAGATATTAGAGACATTCATCCAGGGCCTTTAAAGCAGAAGAGACAAAAGACAAAGATCAGTGCTCAGTACATTTGTTCTACTTGGCTTCACCTCATGTACAACAAGAGCAACTAAGACATACATGAAAATCAAACAAACAAACCAGGTGCCAAAGAGATGTCTCAGTAGCTTTACCCTTTAGGCATTTGCTGTGAAGCCTAATGACCCAGCTGGACCCTTGAGACTCACATGGTGGAAAAACAGAACCAACTCCTCAAAATTGTCCTTGTAGCTACATTCATGCCATGGCATATGTATAGGATATATGTGCCATACATACATGCATTAATGCATGCCCAGAGATGAATAAATGTAAACAAACAACAGCAAGCAGACCTCACTCCTTCAGTTCAAACCCCTGGTGACCTGATGAGTGTTTTTCTAGCTCCCTTAGCCTCTTCAGACTTCAGAGCCAGCCTCTTGCTACATAATGTAGGGAGGCAATGTCCTCTTTTCTCCAGATAGAATAGCTTCCACAGTCTGTAACTTAAACCATGTCTCTTTTGACTTAGAGGATCATGTGCCAATGCTACAAATGTCAACCTGTTTGGCACAGACAGAGCTCAATGCCCAGCAAGCATCTTGATCGTTCACAGACCAAGTGTTGCTTCCTACATTGAAGACATCCCTTCCTACCATACTAAGGACCTGGTTTTTATACTTACTTTGTTCTTTCTGCTGGACAATGCTGGAACTTATTTTGAAAAAATAAGGGAGGGAAAATGTCATACATGGAATCTAGGTTAACAGCAGTAGAAGTGGGAGCAGTTAGACATTGAATTAAACACAAGTTTTCCTCTTCATTTCCTCATTAGTTTGTAGCTAAGAAAGGATCTTTTTTCAGAATTCCTAGTACTAGGAACTCAGAGCAGTGCAGGGTCCTGATGCCAAATGAGTCTCTGGGAATCAGACTTTTTAGGTAAGCAGTTTTACCGAATGTGGAGTTGGGCCTTAGGTGGCTCCATGGTTCTCTGCCTCAGGGGCTCAGGGCTTCTTCTGGATACCACTGGAGATGGAGTCTAGCTGGGCCATTAACAGGGACAGAGTCCTACAGTGGTCTAGTTGGGGTGTTGTGTTCCTGCTTTCTCCCCCAGGATCCTGAAAAGGGCCATACCCATGACCGGGCAAAACTACCTTATGGCCAAAGTTGATCTTTATGAATCCAGAAAGCTCTGATGTCATACTATAATGTTGTCATCTAAAAAGTCCATGCTTAAGAACTGATCTCATGTGTGTTTGTGGGTCCACATATATCAAAAAATGCCTCATGTTTCACGTGCATTTACAACATTGTTTTGGGCTACATTCGTAACTCTCCTGAAACATGTAGCCCACAGGACAAATCTGAGTCAATAGACCGTTTTGTGGGATATTCTAGAACTGGATCCCAAATCTCTGGTCCCGCTACCCCAGGTTCTTCCTGCAGCATTATCAATCTGACAAAAGTGGCCAGTGGTACCTGATTACTTTCTGGAAACTGTCATAATGAAGAAAAGGAAGAAAGAGGGATCTGCTTCCAGATTTCTGCAGAGCATAGACCCAGTAATCCATGCACCTTTCTCCCTGTGAGTCCAAAAGCACGGAACCAGTGATCCCTGGAAAGAGAGTAATCACATGAGAAAAAAGGGGCCCTTGTGGCTAACAACAGCAGCCTGTGCCAGTTGACTGGCAAGCCCATGCCCCATCAAGCATGGATGCAAGACTTTGCCATTTTGCAGAACCTGAGCGAGGGTCAGCCTGTACACCAAAGGACAGCAGCTGTTTCAGAAGTGGAATCACACTGGGGAGGTAGATGAACCTCTTTAGCTCCAAATGGGGAGGCTCCCAGAGTTGAGAAAATAAACAAACAAAATTAAGCCACCTTGCTTGAATTTCATGTAAAACTGCTTCCCACAGAATCAGAAAATGTGATGATCAGAAGCTGAAATGACCCCAGGGCAGCAGCTGGCTGGGGATGAAGGATAGACAGCTACCTCTTTGGTCCCAGCCATGCTGGCTTCTCCCCTAAGCATCCCTGGGATTTAGGTTTGCTGTCCTTGCTCAGTACAAAGACAAGGAGAGACTTCAGAAAAGGAAACTCCTACTCTACACCCCAAACCAGAAGCCCTGCCCTGGCATTAGGGTCCACTGAGGACAGGAAACAATATTGTCATTTATGAAGTACCTACTATGTGCCTGGCTCTGCGATCTTGGTGGCCTCACTCATCTAGTCTCAGTAAAGGAGGAACTCGGTCCTAAAACATGTGGCCTAGAGGCACAGGATCCCAGGCCTGCCTTCCAGAGCCAAAAGAAGCAGAGGTGGCATACAACCCGGGGTACGGGGCCCGGTAGCCTTTTCCTCCCCGGACATTACAAGACATTACTGTTCAGACGTGTACTAAAGGCAAGTCTCTCTGGATGGGTACATTATTAGAAGCCGTGCGAAAATGTTCTAAGGGAGACAAGGATAAAATGCTCAGAGGCCTCTTCCCCTGGTCAGGGAAACCCCACAGCAGTCTAGGCTGGACATTCACATACCCCATGGAAGACTGGGAATCTTGTTGAGATGATAAACATTCTGTAGCAGAATGAAGCAGGATGTTCAGGAAGTCTATAATGTATGCCCAGCATCTCCAAGCCCACAGGGACATGGGTAAGAAGCCTGAGCTCAAAGACCACCTTACCCTGCAGTGTGATCTGACCGGCTCTCAGAATGCTAACCAGCTGCCGCCCATCCCAGAAGTCCTTCTCAGCCTTTATCATCTCCTCCACAGTCTGAGCGTAGAGTAAGAGGGCATCATGGAGGTAGGCAGAGTAAGGGCTCACCTTCAACGAGAGGAGCAAACACAGTGTGCACACCCCCAACTTCCCCCACCTAGCTAGAAGAAATCATTTTCCATCCTCGGAGCACAGGATGCTAACCGAAAAGAGGTGGGAGCTGTCTCTCACCCATGCCTGATACACCAAACCCAGCTGTCCGTGTCCTCCCCTTCCCTTGTATGCCCCGGGTTTCTAATGCATCACACGCTCAGACCAAGAACACCTCCACAACTATTCATTGGAAAGAGGGTGTGGCTTACGTGAAACATCCGGAAGCCAGAATATCTGCTGTTTCCTGGCTATGAGAGCAGAGACACGCTCTGTATCCTCTCTGGGTCTCAGCACATTTATTATTTATAAAGAGATCCCTATAAATAACCATCTTCTCACCCTGTTAGTTAGAGTCCACAGTCGGACCCTCATTCGGAAGTCATCAAACCTCTGTCTCCAGTGACTTAGCTTGGCTACAGAGTGGAAGTACCCTCATCTCTTGCCAGCATTCTCTGTACAATGTTCCCCATGTGGTTCTTTCTCTATGCGCACCCCTACCACACTGGCTAATATGCCCTGTCGTGACTGTCTGCCCTAACAGAGCCCAGCCACTTGCTTGAACTCTGCTTGCTCCATCTTGGCTATTAGTGATGTCATCCCCAGACAAAGGCAACCAGCAGAACCTGAGGACCCACGAGCACCTCTCTCTTCTGCTACATCAACATAGTAGATTGTCACACTCAGGCCCACAGCTTGGAAGGCAGATGCCATAAGGATTCCAGTTCATGTTTGAGGAAACCCAGCTATGAGGAAGTTAGGTAATTTTACTTCAAGACTCCACAATTAGTAACTAGCAAAGCCAGTAGCTTTCCAGCCCATAACCTTGACTCCTCTGTGGCCATGGGTATGGACTTCACAAAAGAGCATCACTGCTGTTTATTTGAGGCTGTGGGAGACAATATTATGGGGGAGGGGCTGGGGAGAAGAGGAGGAAATAAGAAAGAGAAATGCAAAATCAATAGACTGTGCAGCAACCACCAACAGACCTGCTCCTCTGAGGAGATGGAGCTGTGAAAGGGTGGCATCCTCAGCCTTTGGTAGACTTGTTTCTGGAAGCTATCATCTGCAGTGCCTTCTCCTTGGGAGCTGGGTGCTATGACCAACACGGATTCATAGACTTTGGGAAAGCGTATGACCTTGTCACTTGTCAGTGCTTTCTTCCAAAACATGTCCTAAAAGGTAACGAAGTGAATGTCACCATGCTGTAGCAAGCGACCTTCAGAGCCCAACTACATGCAAGGCAGCACAGAGCTTTAATTATCCTATGCTATTATTGGAAATACAATAATTTCAGAAGGTTCAGCCATACCAGGTCCATATTTTCTAGCTAGCACAGAGCAGTAGGAAGGAAGCCAGAGAATGAAGAAGAGCAAACATACCGAGGCACCAAGTAGCTAAGCCATGTAAAGCTTATAAAGCAGCAAAGATTGCCAAGCTGAGCACGCTCAGGACCGTCTGGTCTCCATTTTGCTTTGTGGTTTCAATGTTTATTACATTGCTATCATCGATATGATCACTACTCTAAGAAGTGCCCACCACTCATTGTGTGCATCCCAAATTCTCTAGTATAAGCACACAGAGAGGTACGTGTGTGCATATATGGGTGTGTACACTGTGTACATACAAAGTATATATACTTTACATAACTGACATTACACTGTACTGTTTCTCTGCAGCTTGATTTTTTCCAACATAAACCTAACTGGAAATAGTTTTATCAAATGGGTCTGTGTGTTGTTTCAAGAAGCATGATGATATCGTGTGGCCTCTTTATGGTATATTTCACATCCTATACTCTTCCTGTACTATAAACCAGTTGGAATTAACCATCAGAGTTTTATGAGGAAAAAGGAAGGATTGAAAAGAATTCTCTGCAAATCCTGAGGGCTGCTCCACCCTCTCTTCTCTTCATCTTCTTGCAAGCAGAGATTAGGGGAACTGAAGAAAGGGGGTGGTAATAACAAGTGGAGGCAGGAGGATGCCCTGGAAAGTAGAGAGAAGTAGAATTCCAGCCACCCAAAGAAATCTAACACAGTTCGACCAGCCAATACTTCCTGACAAAGGAGGAGAGATATAGTCATTATTATCTCTCTTTACATCCACTTTGCCCCATTTCAGTTCCTTCTGATTATATAAAACAAGGTCCTTTTAGAAAGTCAGACCGATTGGAAACTACACACGGTGGACACACAGGGAAAGTAGTGTAATACATATGGAGACTGAGGTCAGCCCTGGGCTAGAACACAAATGCTCATTGTAACTGTGCAGCCTTGGATAAGTTTTATTTAGCCTCTCTGGGCCTCCACTTCTTATTCTGTTAAAGAAGCTAAGGAACAAACAGTCTGAAACATCATCTAGGCAACACGGGAGTGTTAGCAACAGAGATTACAAGTAGGGGGCCACTAGGTGGGTTCTGAGGACCCAGGTGACACGCTCATATCTGCGTGTCAAGCACCTTACTGACTGAGTTCCAGCCCCAGGCTTTCAGCCCTGGTTCTAAGATAAACCTTCAAGGGTGCTGACCTCCTAGAGCTGTAGTGAGTATCTGGTTCCTAAATACATCCTGCAACATGGCAGTTATCATCACCTCTCACTACAGAGCCACTGACCAATCCCTACCTCCAGCTGCTGCAAAAGGATGAAAACAAATTCTCCCGTGTTGAGTTCCAGGTTCTCTGCTGTCTTCAGGATGCTTTTTGCATCCTCTGAGCTGCAGATTAGGATGATAACTAAAGGAAGGGAAAACAGAGTCAGTTGTTGATGCTCACATATGGGCATGTGAGCATCATATAGCCTCACACACACACAGAGGGAAAGCTCCTCAGAGTGCTGGGTGGGCAGTGACTGTGAATTCCAAATGTAAACTATCTTCAGCTGGCAAAATCACGCCCTTCCTAGAGCATGAGAAAAATCACAGTCAGCTGCTGTGGGCAATCTGAAGCAGCCCCATATCCCACACCTGGGATTAAAACAAAAACAGATTCCCAACATAAGTGGGTTTTTAAAGAAACCAAAAATGCTTACCACAAACTTCCTACCCAGCCTGGTTGCTAAGCCCTTCCCACATAGTTAGTCCCAACTTTCCTGGGGAAGAGGAATGATAGTTGTCTCTGTTTAATAGAGAAGGTTTCTGTGGTACATAAAGGTTAAGATTCTTGCTTGTAAACACACAGCTAAAAAGTAAGGGCATTGGAATAAAAACCAGGTGTGTCTGTCTCCTAAACCCATGTTCTCAGCAACAAGGTCCAAGACCCAGATTACCAGAAATCTGATTCTAGAATTTACTCTGAACAGCACAACACTCTAACACCCAAGATTTCACATAACATACACACACATAGACACACACCCACATAAAATAAGGAAATTGCTTTAATGTATTACTAACTTTGTATCTTGTTTCCACCTTTTTTTATACTATAGGAAAATAAGTATAAAAACAAAGAGTTCATAGCTGTTTCTAAACAATCCCTAAGCAAAGGAAGACTCTTGCCTACTCACCCCTGGCCATGGATGACATGCTCCTGAGGCCTTCCTGCAGAAGGGCTGGGCTGCTGTTGCCATATCTCATGCTGGCAGTGATAGTGAAATGGAACCGGAGTCTGTCCTCAATGGCCCCCCACATCTCATCCACTTCTTCCTGGGGGAAGGCTGCAGAGGAATATGCAAACACCCCGACATGTTCCCAGCCCAAGTATCGCAGGCTTTCCAGAAGCGCGTCTCCGATTCCATGCTTGGGTGGCACTAACGTCACGCAGGTGTCACACCAGAAGTGGTCCTCCAGGGCTGCTGTTTGTCCAATGAAGTCGAACAAGGGGATGTTCCACTCAGAGGCCAGTGAAGCAATGATCTCAAAAGTGAACAAGAAAACACCTTTCCATGACGGAACACAAGCTACCCTCACACTTCATACGCACTGTGTGCCGAGAACTCAGATTGGGGAATCTATGGGTCATTTCTGCAACTTCTCTTTTGGAGTCGATGACAATGCCTCCCATAAATTTGGTAGTGCAGGGACCTCAGGGGCCAGGAATGATAAATGCAAGACTGTCTCAAGCACATGCTATGTTCTAACCCCTCCCTAAGAACTTTCATATTTGTGTCAGTCTTTTTCTTTTTTCTTTTCTTCTCTCTCTCACTCTTGAAAGCCCTAATGACACACTATGGCATACTTGAATAATTGGAATAGTTTTCAAGCTAATTTTTTTTTATTGCTTGAGAGTTTTGCATGCATACAACCCATTTTAATCAATCTCAACCTCCATTCCTTCTGCTCCAATTCCTCCCCTGTCTCCCCAGCTATTCCTTCCCAACTTCATGTAGCTTTTCTTTTCTTTTTAACCCACTGAGTCCACCCAGAATATGGGGCCATCTACTGCAACACCACCTCTCAGAGGCTGAATCCTTGAAGAAAACTAACTCTCCCTCTCTCAGTGGCCAAAAATTGTTAATCTTCTCTCAGCTAGGAGTGGGAAATCCTGAGCACCTCCCACTCCATGCTTAGATTTTGCTTGGCTTGATCTTACATTAGTCTTGTCCATGGGGTCATGGCTAACGTGGGCTCATATGTGCAGCTTCCCTGCAATGTCCTGACAGCACTGTTCGGCTGGAGTCACCCACTGTCTTTGGCTCCTATAATCTGTCTGCCTCTCTTTCTTAATGATTCCAGCTTGGAGGAGAGGAGCATGAGGTAGATGTCCCACTTAGGGCTGAGCACTCCATTAAAACCCTGGAGCATTTCTATGGACTTCTATGGATGGTCATTGTGTCCATCTGAAAGATGGAACTGTGAGGATGCAGGGATGTGAGTTACACAGCTAACACTAGTGGGGGGGGGGTTAGAGCTCAAGCCATGACCCATTAACATGCTTCCTGAACTCGCCAATTCTTCACTTCTCATGTATTTTGCTTAAGATCCTACATTTTGCCAAGAATTTTGGGGACCTTTATCTTTGGAAAGTTTATGACCCCTTATGGAAGCTGAGACATATAAAAATAGTCTTAGAAAGCAATATGCACCATAGGATTTATAGACGTATATTTATAAGCATTTAGGGAAGCAATCAATTACATTTTTTTTCTTTCAATACATTTAAGTTGGAATAAATTATCAAATGTGTGTGGGTTTTCAATCTCACCTCAATAAAGATCATAAAACAAAATTTATAAATGACTCAAATAATAGTAAAATTCAATGCCTGGGGAAAAGTAAAGAGTATTTTCCAGAAGTATGTCATTTCTTTACTTCCTATAGAAGGAGACAAATTCACATACTTAGAAATACACACTCGTACAGATCAACAATAAACTACTTCAAATTGGGGAAGTATGGGGAAAGCAGAGAGCAGAAGTCACCTCAAGCAGAGAGTGGAGGTTGCCTTAGTGGCACTGGGAACTGACTTTGAAGGAAGGTGGGGTTTGGGTAGCCAGAGAGGTGTCAAATGCAGAGAGGCAGATATTCAAATTCAAAGGTCAACTGAGTTTTGCAGTGCCAATGGCAGCGTGCCTGCAGCAGTGGGGGTACGGGATCTCTGGTGTGCCTCTCAGTCACCTCCCCATCCTCCCGCAGATGGTGACGCCTGAGGACGTCGACTAAGCTAATACCAGTAACCACTCACAGCATGTTTCCCTCATTTGCTGTAGCTTAAAGCAATCTGTCAAGCCGTACTCTCTCCAGCATACTATGAGCATCCCTGAATAATTTATTATACACACCAAAGGAAAGCCTTCTTTAACAATTGATAATGTTATATTTAAATACAAGCACTGCTGTCAATCTCAAATTCTCCAGACCAAGTAGCTGACGACATAAGAGAGTAATGAGTCTACACAGAACAGTCAAACAGGCAGGAGGAATAGGACACATGATCTAGTCACCCCTTCAAAGACTCTTTGAAGACCATTAACACTTCTAGTCTCAAACAGGAAACTAAGACCTAAGACCTAGACAGCAATTGTTGTAAGATGACTTTCGCCCAGAGATTAATGAGATTAGATGTACAATAACACACCCACCTGAAACCATCCTGATATAATGCAGTACCGTGTACAATGGATAAATACAATTAAATTTTTAATTAAAAATGTAAACAGTAGGAAGAGATGAATGAAACCTGTGTCTTTGTCAGTACACTTTCCCCTTCTAGGAGAAGTTCAAACACTATTAGAATACGCATACTCTACCTCTGCTGCTTCTGGGCATGCTGGTCCAAACAGAGCAGAAATGTGCTCTCTCTGAACCTGGTCGGTGAAAACTGCAAGGGACTCCTTGGCACTGCATGCTGAGTTGGTGTAACTGAATGCCCAGCTCAAGTTCCCCAGGCCCACTGGCTCTGAGTTGAGCTTGGTCACAGCAATCTGGAGGCCTGCCCCCAGCCTTTGCACACTAAATGGATGAGAGATGTTCCAGGGGGCGAGGAGTCCCACCGTGAGTTTAGCAGCTTCCAGACAAGTCACTAGCACAATGGCAAAGATCATTGAAACCAGAGCTGGGTGCTCAGCATGGCGGTCAGCCCCAACACAGAGCCTGGATTCTAGGGGGGCTGCAGAGCGTATCCTGGAAGCTGTGGATGGCATCATGATCTGGTTGGCTCAGCCTCCTGACCACTCATGCCCAGGACTTATACAAGAGTGAAGCGTCCCTGGAGACCGCAGCTTGCTTTCTATTCAGGGCCACTAATTAACAGAAGCCATCCCTTTCTGAGCATGTCCTAGCACAACCCAGAAGCAGAAGTCACACAGAAAACAGGCAGAAGTAGGGAGTCAACAAGCCCTGAGATGTTGATCCAACAATATCACTGAGCCTTCATGTTACCGGACAAGTCACGTGACCCTATGTGAAGCCGAGGAGTCTACCCACATAGTAAAAAGCCTGTGCTAGAATTCTAACTGCTCTTCATGTTAATTGTATGACCTAGGAACCCAATGGTACAGGTCTTCTCCAAACTGGTGGAGGAAGGATTACAGGATAACATGTAGATCTAGTCCCACTACAAGGCCGGCAAAGAGCCGTTCCATCGGTATTAGTGTTAGGGGCTGGGAGACACCTTGCTTGGTAAGGTGCTCACTGTGCAGCATGGAAACCCGAGCTTCAGCCCTCAGAACACACTCTAAAAGGTGAGCATAGTGCCGTGGCCCTGTAGTCCCAACACAGGAGAGACAGACAGGAGGAGCCCTGGGGCCAGCACAGCAGCCAGTCTAGTTGAATCAGTGAGATACCTGGTCTCAAAAAATAAGGGAGCGAGTGGAAAACACCTGATGACCTCCACATGCGTGAACATGTATATGCAAACACACAACACACACAAACATTAGATTTGATCATGATTATCATAGTAACAATGGGCATTACCATCTGCTCAATCCATTTCACAGAAAATTTTTGGAACGAGTCAACTAATGTTGAGAAGATTTGCCGCCAACCAGGCATATCCTGTCTCCCTCACCTGGGCTCAGAGGGCCATTCGTGGATTAGTACTGGATAAACGGATAACCTTCTCCATGCATAGATCAGGGCAAGGAGAACAGGGGTGAGCCAGCTCTTCACTGTGTGACATATCACAGGGATGCCATGGCTCTTGGAAGGCCACGGTTTTCCCAAGTAAGATGACCCAGCCATTTCCCAGGCAGGCCCCTCCACACTAAACAATCAACTTCCCACTTGCTGTGGCTTTCATGTGGGAAAAGTCTGGTTTCTTACATTCATCTGATACTTCAATATTTTAGCATGGTAAACTGGCTATGGTTGTCAGAGCTTCCTGCTTCAAACCCCCAGTCTCTCCTGACAGCTATGAGCACAGATTCCAAGGCTCCGCTCCCGACCTCCTGGACCAGGATGTGCTCCTGGAAATCTGCCTGGGAGGTTCTCATTTATGTTAGGTGCACCTGTCTTAGTGTCTAAGCTCTGAGAGGCTCTGACAGCCTGCAGGAAGAGGAAGGAATGAATGACAGGTCTCTGCTTCTCTTCCTTCAGCTGCCAACCCTTAACGACCTTAGCCAGCCCTGACTCAGGACATCACGAGCTCCACAGACCACATAGACTACCTCCTTCCTCCTAGAAAAATGAGCTCAGTGTCTCCTTCCTTCCAAATTCCACCAATACTGTGGACGCCCTTGCCTTGGGCAAGTCAGTTAATGCCATGACTTTGTTTCTGCAGTTTCACAATGAGCATAACCCCAATCCTCTCAGGCTGACGTTGTGTGGGTGCCGTAACACTACCTACTCCACCTACGACCTTGGATTTCATAGGAACTCAGCAAAAATTTAATGGGTAAGGATTTGGAATAAGTCCACTCAAACTTTCCTTCCAGGAGAAAGAGCGACAGAAGAAATTATTTAGCTTACCTGGAGTGAGGCAGGTCCAAAATGTGGGAGAGGTGAAGACAGCCAGTAGGATGCAGGCAAGCCCATCTCCTGGCCTATTACCGGGAAAGATGGGGGCTGTATGGAACCTGTCTGCTTCTCTCTACACAGGGTGGGAATCTAGGAGAGCTAGGAGCTTGCCGGTTGTTTGCTTTACGATCCCAGGTCTCACATGGATCCTGAGCTGAGTATTATGGATGACATGATGGATGACAGGCGCAAGTTCCCTTTCAGACCTGGCTCACAGGTTTCCCTCAGGTACACACCTTGCGCTAACCATCCCAAGTAAAGAAAAGCAGCCGTTACCTGCATGGGTGTGAACCTCCAACTTCTCACTGTGTCCTTCGCTTTGTCCATCCTGGAGTGGGACCTTGTGTCTGAGACGAGGCTTCTACTCAGCAAGGGTTTACAGAACCATAAGAGTTAAGACCAAACTGGGGAACCCGCGTCTTAGGTCTGCAACAGAACAATTCCTCAGGATTCAAAGAAACAGTGGCCATGCTCCTAGAAGATGGAGGCTCAGGTCTTGGCTCTGACTGACTGTTAATGACAATGGTAGGGTTCCTGAGGAGAATCCTTCCTGCTCCTGAGGGCTCTGCCAGCCACCCGGGTATTCCACTCCTTTGATAGCTACCACAAAGTTTCCACACAAGAAAGAAAGAAAGAAAGAAAGAAAGAAAGAAAGAAAGAAAGAAAGAAAGAAAGAAAGAAAGAAAGAAAGAAAGAAAGTGTGTCTCTGGCACCTACGCAAGCACTTTTGAAGAAGATCAGGGCCTTCTGATCAATGTTTTCAATAGTTAAGTTTTCTCCTGGTTATCATCAGAATCCAAGCTTAGCCTATTGGGTTAGCCTAAAATCCAGAGTTCTAAATATTTACTTCATAGTCTTTGATTCTATTTCCGAAATTACAGACCCTAAATCCTTGGCATGAAGATCAAAATCTGTCAGGAATTAGCCAGGATAGAAAGCTGACTTCCCGGAGGAATGTGGTATTCAAACAAAGTTAATGATCAGCAGTGAGGTAATTAGTTACACACTACTTTCTTGTGACTTTAGCTTTTGAAAGATCTTTTAAAAATTATTTTAATTTAAGCATATATTGTACATTTAGCATTTACTACTACTCCCATCCAAAAAAATTCTTTTTCTTCTTTTTCTTGGCAAATAGAAGTTGAACTTGTGGTTCATTGTATAATAGGCAAGTGCTTGACTGTTAATCTACATCCCAGACCTTCAACACCTTGTGGTGTGTGTGTGTGTGTGTGTGTGTGTGTGTGTGTGTGGTATGGTTTGCATGCATACGTGTTTGGTTGTTCATGCCGTGCACACAGTTTACAGAGTCTAGTGGAGGCCAGAAGGGAATGTCAAATGTCTTCCTCTGTCATTCATCACCTTCCTCCCCTGAGACGGGTTTCCCATTGAACCGGAAGTTCTCTTTCCCATTAGCTTTGTTGGCTCGTGAGCTCTAAGATTCTGCTTGTCTCTGTCCCACAACAGGATTACAAGCACATGCACCAAGCAAAGCCAGGTGAGGGCTTGGGATATTGAACTCAGATCTTCATGCTTGCACAGTAAGCACTCTTTCCCACAGAGCCATCTCCCTGTCCCCCAGGTATGATTTCATTGTCACATATCCCAAACCCTGAGCTAGTCGACTGTATCCCAGCTCATCACTCTGCGGTGATAGCACACTTTGACTCGTGAGAAAAATGTTTCCCCATCTTGCCCATCGCAAGAAGCCTGTGTCCCGTACTTGGCATCTGGCCCTTAGCTCTCTGCTGGACAGTCATAGACAGGCAGGCAGGATGTCCCTCCTGACTCCCCCTCCCTTGTCAGCCTCTTGTCTGTAGACTGCAGAGGCCCTCCTACTTCCTGGCATTTCCTCTCAATTCCAGTTTAAGGCCCTGGATTAGCTCTGTAGCCAGGCCCTCAGAGTAGCTCAGTCCATGCTGTAAGTTCAGGGAACCAGAGCTACAAAGCAGAATGCGTTCTTAAGGACCTGGGGAAAGGAGAGGTGGGGAAACAAAACAGTGTGCTCTAAGTACAGGTGCCCTGCCTGTGACTCACAGGACCTGTGTGCCTCCCATAGGAGGCAGTGTAGCAAAACATTGCGAGAGCAGGCTGTGGGATGAGACACAAGCAGGCTGGGACAAGTTAAGTGTTGCCTAAACCCTCAAATTCCGTATCTATAATTAGCTGAGATGACTTTATGTGACCAGGAAAAGGGATGCTAGACATAAAACACCCAGTATAGTGCCTGGAGCAGAATGACAGCCAATAACACCGCAGTTCAATAAAGGACTGCAGCTGCAGTGCACATCATAAACTGTTGAACGGAGACTGTGTTATCCCGCAGAAAAGCTGCCTGCCACTCCTGCAGAAGCCAAAGGAACGGGCAAAGGGCATTGTTGGCACAGCTTTGGATGTATGTGCACATAGAGATGAAGCATCACAGGGATGGCAAAGCTAGGGGTGGTTCCTAGAAGGAAAAAGAACGCTCACACGGGCAAGTTTCTATGTTATAAACATCAGCCTGTGTGGCTGTTCCATGTGTCTTGAGTCACATCAGCCTATGTGGCTCTTCTGTATGTATTGAGTCGCATCAGCCTGTGTGGCTGTTCCATATGTATTGAGTCAGAGGACTTTCAGGCTTCAGTAATCAGCACTATCCCAAAACTGTGCACTGCAAGGCACTGTTGTCATTGGCATCTTTCTAGCTGATGTATTATAAAAAGTGAAAGCAGATTGCGGAGACGGTTCAGCCAGCAAAGTGCTTGCCACAGAAGCACGAGGCTCTGGTTTGATCCATAGCATAACAGATTATTGAGAAGAAAGACCTGCAGGTAGAGAGATTACCCAGCAAGAATGTGTAGTTCATTAGCCCCTGCAGATTGTGTGGAGCAAAGCTGTCCATCACTTTAAATGAGGACAGACAGTGGTGGCCACCTTGACATCTGCTTCCATAGGGCTTATTGGGTCCTGCTGACTTGGAGCAAGGTTCTTACTGTTTATCAAGAAAACAGCGACAGTTCTCAAGAGATAGATGTGTATGTACACAAGAGAATAAGGGAGTCGCAGAACTGATAGCATCGAACTACAGAGATGTGTTTGCACTCAGGACCAAGACTACCTGAGCTCAGAGTTTGACCCTGATGTTCTTTCCAATAGTTAGCTGTGAACTTTGAACACGTTCATTGGCCTCTTACTCTAAGAGGAGCCTTTCATCTTCCTTCAGAGGGCAATAAGATCTTCCTAGGGTTGCTATGAGATTAGATGAGGTGCTGCAAAGCTCTTAGTGCAAGGCGGCCACTTGGCAAGTGCTCTGTAATGCTCTCCACTGTGGGCGTTGATTATAGTAGGCCTCTTCAGGGATCTGAACTGACGATGAGGCTCTCCCTGAGGACCTTCGATTGCTGCCTTGGAGCATGTACTTTGAGCATCATTAGCATTCTGGGATATCAGAAGGATATCTGATGGTACAGAATTCTAACAGCCAAGAAAGCCCTGTTAAGAGAGTTTGGGGGCACTTTGTCCCTTCCTTTCCATATCTCAGTCAAGAACAAACTTCAGTGTCAGCTCTGCCATGTGGGAAGCTAAAGTTCAGCCCTCACAGTACTCACTGTGACAACTCTACCTGCCAGTCAGTCAGGGAACACTTGGTGTGCCATGCCAGCTGTTTTCTTTCTTGGTCCATCATTGTTGAGCATTGTTGAGTTGACATGAGTGGTCGCGTATACAGCTCTGATGCTGTTTCTGTTTGCTTTTGGGCCATTCTGCCTGACTTGGAAAAGCAGCCAAACAGCCTAAGATCTTTCCTATCTACCTGTTCCACATGTCCATGTCTCTTAGCCATTATAGGCATCTTGTGTTGTCATTTCCTCCTACCCCTCCTCCTTTTCCTTCTCCCTTTATCATCATCACCTTCTTCCTCTTTCTCTTCTTCTTCCTCTTCTTCTTTCTTCCCTCTGGTCCTTCTGTGCTAGGACCCAAATGCTCAAATGCCTGGTGAGCTTTTTGCCATTGGGTTTCCTCTTCAGCCCATGGCTTCTTCCCTTTTTCATATTCTTCACATCTCTGCTTTTGCCCAAATCTCTGGAGGGAAGCATTATTTTGTGGACATTTTACAATCTGAACCAAACAAAACATTCTAAAACAGAGAATCTAGATGCTTAAGAGGACTTTTCTAGAATCTTTTCAGAATCTTATTAAAAGAAGAAATTTCAATTTTCCTTTATGACTTACTAGATTCAATGTTGTATATAATCTTGAAATAGCCTCTATAGTGAAATTTAAGTTCCTTTATTGCAGTATTGGAAGTGAATACAATTTTTAAATAACACTTGATGCCATGCCAGACTATTAAAGGGAGATATGGAAATCACATGGATGCTACAAAATATCCTAAAATTATTTTTATATGTTTATCCTTCTTCTATACACCATCATAGCCTAATCTCCAAGATACAGCATCTCTGGGAGGTGGCATGTCTGAGTCTTTATTCTCTTATCCAGACAAATTGCAACTTTTGTCCAGTTGAATTTGAGAGTGAGATTGAGTATTCTCTGAATCCTATCCCTCACTATTGGTTCAGATGTTTGAAGGTCTTGCTGATACTCATACCACACAGGTGTGAAGAGGGAGCTTGGAAGAGTCACAAACTAGGAAAGGCTGTGTAAACATGTCTACTTTCCTCTTCTTTCAACCCCTTAAAAAAGCTGGTTTTGTGAAGCACTCCCAGCTCATAGGCTACGGGGCAGCACATCAAACTGTTTCCAGGCTGTGTTCCAGGAATCCAGAATGTTAGCATCCAGCATTCCAGAACTGTGGTGTGTTGAGTTGAATGTGTGGTTCCTTTGTCCCTAAGACAAGGAAAAGAAGGTATACAAAGCCTATCAGAGCATCATGTAGAAGAGTGTGTCAGAATCGAGGCTATTGGTCAGGTACCTCACATCTCAAGAACCTCACTCTTGAATGGCCTAAAAGAATGAAGGTTTGTACTTTCTAGTGGCTTCTGGATGCCCAACTTGAAAGGGATTTTAAAAATCATTGTATTCTCAAGTGTATGGCTGTGGGTACTATAAAGAAGCCTTGCCTGACATATGGCATTTGAGGAGATATGCCGAAGACAGTAGCTCATGAGGAGATATATTGGGGGCTTGGGGAGATGGCTCCGTGGGGAGAGCACTTCTCTTCAAATACACAGCACACACAGAAAGGCAAGGTGGACATAGATACCTACCTGTAACCCCAGCACTTGAGAGACTGAAAGGAGGGATTTCCCACCAAGCCAGCTGAGGAGCTGGACTAGCCAGAGAGCTCTGGACTCAAGGGAGAGCCTCTGCCTCAATGGGTGAGGTGGAAAGCAATCAAGGAAGACACCCAATGTCAGTCTGTGTGTGTCTGTGGGGAGAGAGGGAGGGTGGGGGAGATGGCGTGCTAGAACATTAGGGACCAGGGCTCTGGGATTTTCACCGTTAGTCAGCATGTCACCTTCTGGAGTCTCCAAAGCCCCTGAGAATAAAGTCAAAGTTGTTACATCACTGATGACTCATCCATGCCATTCATGCTCACTTGGGTTTCCAGTTCTGACACTACAAGTCTTTGAATTAGAGATATGGGAAAGTGGCATGGACAGTCAGTGACAGGACTCCTGCTCAGATAAGGCCTTCCTCTAGGACTTGGACAGCTAGTCAAACTCCAAAAGCGTGAGTTCAAGTTTGGATCAAACTTGGTCATAACCAAGGCTATACCTAATGCAGCCCCTATTGAAGGCAGGGTGGATGTTTGATGCAAATATGGATCCAGAACAATAGCACCTCTACCAGTGATATAAACACAGATTTTAGGCCCCAACTCCTGCTTACTAAATCAAAATCCATGGCACAGGTCCAAACAACTGTGTTGTAACATTTTTTTCTGGGGTATTGTGACATTTACTAAAGTTTGGGAACCATAGCTTGGTGCATCTCTCTGAAGAGCATGGTATCAGCAGGTGTTCACTCAGTAGTTTGCTGACCAACACACCTTGGCGCTGGTCCAGTCTGGTAGCACTAACGTCCAAGGTTCTCAGACAGCTGTCTTCAGCGCCTCTAAGAAGTCCTTCTCTTTCTGGTACTAAGGAGTGGTTGGAGCTCTTTAGGAAGACATAACCTACAAGGTCCATGCACCTAAGGCCTGGATAAAAATCTGGCCCGAGAAGACCCTTATTATTAATATGCTAACCACACCACACAGAATCAAGCAGGAAGTGGTGCTAACACCTGGCTTTGACATTGGTTATCTGACTAGCTACATTTAGGAATAAGTCTTTCTGTACATTCCTACTGGGCTGGTACACAGAAGGCACCCAAGCATTGCAGGCTCACTGGTGGCTAGACATACCTTGATCACTGGGCCAGCATCACAGAGAGACCAAACATGGTGACAGGCATCTTGTGACTCTGCCTCAGGCCTGGATTGTCTACTGCCTGATTGTTTTAGTGCCTTCCTGAAAAGGGGTCATTGGCCACACCGGAGAAGTAAAAATTGTGCCGGTGTGCAGAGCCTCCTTTGTCTGTAGTCCTGATTAGTGATGGTACCTCGCCTTATTTGGTCACCCATTGAGGTTCTCAGTAATTTAGTTAACAGTGTGATGACAGGCATCTTTCACATGGGCAAGAGCAAGAGGCAACAGCCACGCTGCTGCTTCTGGTGCCTCGCTAGAAGCAAGAGGGCAGACAGGGCTCAGGACCCTGCTTTCTCGCCCATAGCGCACTGGGGTTTTTGTCTTTTGGCTCAAACTCCAGACTTCAGGCTACCCTGGCTTGTTTTGTTTGTTTGTTTGTTTGTTTGTTTGTTTGTTTGTTTTGAAATATCCTGGCTTTCCTGGAAGGCTCATCTCCAAACACAAACTTCTACTCAGTCTTGATCTTAAAGCCCGAGCCTGAGCCACTGTGAGTGACTTGCCCATTTCCTAGAATTAAGGTGCACTTTCTCTGCCTTGTTGTCTAGTCTGGCCTCTTCCTGTCTCAGTCCCAAAGATGGTGGCAAAGAAAAACTCTGTGTAAAGCCCTGTGCACACCTACCCCTTCCCCTGAAGTCTGGGCTTTATAAAGTTTCACCCCATTCAATGGCAGTTTTCTGAGCCAATTGCTCTATTTTTTTTCCCTCTTCAGTCCATTGCCTAATCATCTCTTGTTTAACCTTTTGCCAAATTCTCCACTTCTGTCAGAGGTGACTTATAAGTGTTTGAGCAGGTTCTACCTTTGCACCTCAATTGCAACAGGTCCAAAGGTTCCAGGGGAGCTGGCAGGGCACTCTCGGGACAGTGGCTTCAGGTGTGCCTGGTCCCGGAGCGTGGAAAGACAGAGGCAGTTGAATGTGGTGCTGAACCAACAGCTAGCTGCAAGAGGAGCCATTCCTCGACCCAGCAAGGCTGCCTGTTCTCACAAGGTGAGCTGCCTTCTCTGGTCTGTGAGACAGTGGGAACGGGCAGGTATGGGGGAAGAAGGTGGGATGTACCGCATCGTGAACCTGCTTACAGCTCTTTCACAACATGGGTGGTAATCTCAGCCGACTGTGTGGGAGGCAAAGAAAGAAAGCAATGGGAAAGGGAAACATCTGAGCCACTTGAATCTTAGAAGAGAAAAATAAAAAGAATTGGGAGAGAATATAGTCCCACTTTTAAAAAGGGATAAAGGCTTTTAAAGGTTAAAGACTAAGCCAGGATGTAGTTTTCTTTCACATGCCATTCAGAAATTTGTAGTTAGAGGGTCCGCTTAACAACTGCTGACAGCAGAGACTCCTATTGGAAGGAAGGGGAGAAAGGACTTCTCAGCCATGACGCTATTAGGGTCTGGAAAGCATCCTCAGGACGTGACCTGCGCTGGCGCTGGGGGCAGCTCTTGTAAGGGAGGCAGTAATAGCCTCTTCTTAGAAATCCATTTCTGAGTTGTTAAGCAGAATGGCCTGGCCTTAGAGCTAGAACATCGTCTAGCTACAGTTGACACAGGTCAGTCTGATGGTCTGCTCCATAGTACAGAAATCTTGGGGGATGTCAGCATCTTCCCATGTCGGAAATCTTTACAGTGTCACTACCACACCCAGGGACTCGATAGAAAGACAACCCAGCGGGATCTTAGAATGCCCCAGACCTTGCTGAACTGACATTCCGTTCTAGAGGAGCTCAACAACAACAAAAACAACAAAAATACTAGTTGGTGTCCTCTGACGGCCTTAAGGAGAAGCCATGGATATCCCTGGCACGGATATCCATTAGTCTCCACTCTGCCATCTAATGTTCTTCTCTGGGGGTGGGGGTGGGGGGAGTTTTCTAAGGAGCTGAGCTCTAAAACCAAACAAAAGCCAGAAGTACCTCCTCCTGCCCTTCCAAAGGGTCAGAGCCGCTGTTATCTGAGATACGGCACCATTTTCCCTGGCCTTTCCAGCAGGCAGAGGGTAGTGGCGGTGGATGGCAGAGAGCAGGCTCACCTCGGAGTTCCTGCTGATCCTTCTCGGAGGGATCAAGGCTGGGAAAGTGCTGCCTAGTCCTGTCTGTGAGGTTTCTGCTGGGAGTGGCGAGGGGGAGGGGGCAGAATCTGTTATCTCTCTTCCAAATCTGAAAATGAGGTCTTATGCCCCTGGGAGACCAGAACCTCAAAAGGGTGATCAAATAAGACAACCGTGAGCCCGGGTGGTGCCGTGAGAGGGGTTACAGAACACATTGCAGCCTTAAACTTGGCGGGGCCAGAGCCCGCGCTGGTGTGTCAGAGGAAAAGGAGCCACGTCAATTTAATGGCTCACTGCTCCCGTGGTTCCTGGCTTATTTGTCTATTCTGTTGTTTCTGTGAGGTCCGCCTGGGTTTGTGAGCCGAGCTGGGCATCTCTGGGGACTAGGAAAGGGGCTACATGGAGAAGAGGAGAGTCGTGTTGAGACTGACCCAAGGGCGGAGGTCCCTCTAGCTGGACTTTCCTGTCCTGCGAACGCAGCGGGGAACAACGTCACCTCCGTTTCTCTGGCAGTGAACCCAGGGGCACCTCAACTCGTTTTCATTTGGATTTTCCGCGACCAGCGGGAGCAGGTGGACAGTGTTGGTGCAAGGTGGCTTTTGTTTCAGCCCTTAGGGATTGGGGGTTAAAGGCTTTGAAAACCGGCCAGGGTAGCTTCGGCTGTCTGTTTCCTCCTAGTCAAAGCGCTTCCACTTTCAATTGTGAAAGAGGAAAAAAAAAAACCAGGAAGTGAAGTCCCCAGCACCAGCATGTCAGAAAGCCGGGCCATGGCCTGGCTGGGACAGCTGAGGGCAGGGCAGAAGTGGGGACACTAGCCAGGCTGCCTGCCTGCCTGAATGGACGCTCTGAAACCACGCCGCCCCTGGAGAAAGCCGGGGTGAGGAAGGAAGGAGAGGGGCTCTTCTGCCAGCCAGAAGCCGGAGCCAGGAAGCCCCGCTCGGAAGCTCCAAGGCATTCGGCCCCTCTCAGGGTAAGGGATTCGTAGTGGGGTGTGATGCTAGGACGGGGCTCCTGCGCCTGTGAGAGAGGCATCCCCAACCCCTCCTCCCTGCCCATTTCAGGAAGCTGCTTGGAATTCACAGCTCGCTGTGCTGCACGTGTGTGCGCCATGCTCTATCTTCCCCGGGGACAGGGGACTCTCAGGTCCGCCGGTGCGCGCCTGGATAGGGAAGGGTGAGGGGAAGGAGGAAGAGCACACGGGGAGGGGACTTTCTCTTTCAGGAGGTGGATTACAAGCAAGGGTGTCTGCCGGCCTGAGCACGTGGCAGCTTAGCTCCCTGAGGTGGGCTGGGGGTTTACCTTGATTTTCACTGGACTTGGACTCCCTCTCTTGGTAGGAGCTGAGGAATGAGTCTAAGAAGATGGAGAGACAGACCGAAGGCTTCTGAATGAAGCTGGTTTTCAGATCTATGAGCACAGGTTGGATCTCAGATGCTATGGAGGGCCTTTGAGGGCGTGAGCATAGAGAAGGGGCTCCATGGCTGGATTTTAATACCTCAAGCGGTATCACACACACACACACACACACACACACACACACACACACACACACACACACACACAGCTTTGGACTGTCTAGTCTGAATGACAGGATTAAATCTAAACTTCCTACTTCCAGGTGACTGGTGCCCTGTAAAAGCAGGGTCTAAAATAACATAAAGCATTGGTCAGGTTTAAAACAGGAGATAGAAGCGATAAATTCTGATTCTGCCCTCTATATCCCCATGGCGGAATTCACCTTAGAAGAAACAGTATAAAATCTTGTGAGCATCACTAATGTGCCTGTCTGTACCAATGAAAGGCACAAAAGCCTAGATAAAGCAATGTAAATGTAGGCAGTCTGAGGGAGCAAGAACATAGGCAGGTAATGTATAATGGGGTGTGTAACATAGCTGGTGTGTAATGGGGTATTGGTGATGGGGACATCGAACACATTTGCAGCACATATAACCCAGAGAAGCACAATCAGTTTAATTTGTTAAAAATACTGTCCAGACCAAACAAAGTTTCAGCCAAGCACCCTGACTTAAGGCTATATTCTGATGTTTTGTTTCTTTGAAATAGACTTACTCTACTCCTTACATAGAGGAGGCTGGCCATCTGCCTGCCTCAGCCATCCACGTGCTGGCATTATAGGTACGTGCTACCATGCCCAGCTGAACAACAGTTCCTTAGGGCAAAGACACCTACTACAATATCAGTGTGACTCTGTGCAGCTCAGCCACATCACAGTGAGGGGGCACGTTCAAGGAGGGTGACCAATGCAGAAGGACAGAGAACTGAGTCCATAGCAGCACATAGTAGATACGTTTGGTCAAGACGATCTTCCAAGATAGGTGGCTTCTCTGCGTGATGGTTAAACCAGTAGTACCAGAGAGGGGAAGCTGCCTCTCCAAGGTCACAGAGGAAGCAGGTTGTCAGTTGTATTGGAACTGTGCGCAGTCTGCAATTTTATTGTTAAAACCTGTTCTTCAGTCACTTGTAGGGTAAACCTTTCTTTTGATAGCCTTAAAGTTTAGCTTGTAAAAAGATGCTCTTGTGTGACACTCTGGCTGCCAGGGGCTTTCGGTCATCCCTATTGAGAGTCTTCGGGAACCACGACTATCATAGTGCTGCTGCCGCTGGTGAAGCACCATGCTTAGAGTCTTGTGAGGCCTTTTATTTTGGTTTTCAATAAAACCCTATGGAGTAGATTCTTGGAAGAGGAGAAAAGTGAGGCTTAGAAAGAAAGACACTCAGCACATTGTGAATGGCTGGATGTGAAATCCGAACTTGGGCTCATTTCGTTCCAAGAGCAAGCTGTACTTCAGTGTCTGCTGAGTCTGGCTGCGTGCATAGGCCAAAGAATAAGAAAGCAGAATATGCTTAATCTTCTGCAAATCCATCTCAGATCCATAGAGACAGAATGTAGACAGACTAGTTGTCAGGTGCTGGGATAATTGGGAAGGAGCAGCAACTGCCTCACAGGCATAGGAGTTCCTTTTGGTATGGCTAATTATATAGATGAGTTCAGTTAAATGAGTTTTGTAGATAGATGTCCAGACCAAAGTTTGGAGTTAGTCAGTGGCATGTCACCTTGAACATGCTGGAGGATCTGCTTTAGAATGTTCAACTTTTAAGAAGTGAATTCATTTCTTAAAAGATGATGAGGAAGTGTTTTCTCCCCTCCTCCAAGCAGATGAACCCCAGTCCTGGCTTGGCAGCATTTTAAAAATCAAGAGAGTATTGCCTGCCCAGCACATCTCATCCGTGTGTCTAGCAGATTCCGTGACCCTTGGCTGGCTGCAGCTAGGGGTGGCTTGAGTCTGGCAGTAGCCTGCAAGTGTGGTGTGGCCTCAGCGGTGACCTCAGCCTTCACAGCTTATACTGCATTCTGTGGTTACTGCTTCTGTCGTGATGTCAGCCCCAGGCTCGCAGACTCTCAGTAGCCCTTCCCGCTGGCAGAGGGCTGGATTTTTCCTAGGTTCTACATTCCTGGTATGTGAATAAATAAATGAGTTCATAGGTTTAGAAGGTCAGCCAGCCCATGCACTGCCATCACAGAGCTCTCGGTCTGCCTGGGTCATTCTGTGCCATGATTGTGGGCTCATGGAGTGGCTTGTGGGAGGATGTGATGGAAGGGAGTAGGGCTGAGTCAGAGATGGCCCCATGTCATCTCCTCCAGTTAGAAGTGCTGTGCTTAAATAGAAAAAAGGGCTTGTTAAAACACTTGTCTGTAAGAGGAACCAAGACAATGATGATGATGCTATCTTTAGGGACACCTCATCCAGATCGTCTGATAGGGCTGAGAATGTGAAAATAGAGGTACATGGAGGCAAGAAAAGACTCACTCTGTGTTCCTGTGTGTGCAAGATAAACATGTGTGCAGGTGTGTGTAGACGTGTGTGGACGTGCACTGGGATGCTAGAGCGCATCCTCTGGAGTTCTTCCTCAGGATCTCCCCACCTTATTGTTGAGATGGAAGGTGTCCTTAGCCTGGAACTCAACAACTAGACTGTCAGCCCCAGAGATCTATTGTTCCCACCTTCCCGGTGTTGGGATTATTAACATGTGCTACCGTTACCTGGCCTGGACTCTGAGACTCTTATAAGGTCCTGAGGCCTGTGCAGCAAAGACTGAAGCAACTGGGCCACGTCCCCAGGCCTTACCGAGTGCCCAGTAGTGCATCAAGCATGACAGCATTTTCACTGTGTGCAGCTGAAAAGCAGCAGATTGGCAGTGATGTTAACTGTCCCTGGGGCCACCCATCCCGCAAATGATAGTTCTGCTGCTCTGAAGTCTAGAAAAGCAATGACCTTGGAGGTTTGGCTCTGGACAGAAGAGTCCTGGCAGTCAAGCTCACTGCTTGCACTTCACATCTGATGACGCTTGACCATTGGTCTAGCCAGGTAGTGTGAGAGCTGATTCTGCCAAGAAGCCAGGCAGGAAGGCCTCTTTCACAACCTCTTGCACCATCCATTATTTATCAAGCAGGAATGATGAGGATATGGCACTTTGTCCATTTTATCTTTTTATAGACCCTCTTATCAAATCTAGGAGACCTGTGGTACTGGCTTTGCTTAACTCATTCTCTCAAAATTCACTTGGTCAGCAAGAAGCTGGGGCTGCCCTTTAGGGGTGCTGCCCTCCACAAGTTTTTTCTGTAGGTGGGGACATTGGACTGTGTGGTTTGTTTGAATCATAATAGTAGATCAAGGTTACCTATACCAACTTGAGTGCAGATGGGATTTGTCACTTCCTGTCACCACCTGGTGTGTGGCTCCACCAATATCCTGAGGGACTGAGTTAATAGGCTGTTGGTATTTGAATTAACAACTGTTGTCATATTAGGTACTCCCTGGCTCAGCTGTCCAAGGACTGTCCCCGCCATATCACTGTCCCCAGTGACTGTGTCTGTCCAGTGGAGCAGTGGTTGCACTGAGCACCAGACACGTTCTCACTGATTCTTCCTGGAGCCTTTTTCTTTATTCTCTTTATCTACCTGCATTAGGAATACTTTTTCCCAGGGGCCATTGGGAATGGGAGGAGAGAGTGTAATGGGAGTGAATGTGAGCAAAAACACGTTAGACCTATGCATGAAAAGAACACAGAGGTGTCATTTCCTTCATCTAAAAGCTGCGCTGCAATTCCCCCATCCTAACCTCTGGCCAACCTGGAGCCTTTCTTTTCTTTCCTGCTGCAGAGATTCATCCGACCTGAGAGGATGAGGCTTATTCAGGAATATGGTTGATGTTGAGAAACATGGTTTGATGGGTTTGGCTGGAAGCAGAGTGTGTGGGATCGTCTTCCTGTCCACAGGCTTCACTAGTTGAATGAGCATCTTTGATTGTACCTGGAAGAGAGCCTGTGAGCAGGAAGGCCCCGGATCAAGGACCACACATCTGTGAGGCTGCACTGACCCAAAGGGCTGTCTACTCTACCCCTGCCTACAGCGCCTCTTTTTCCCCACCCTCATATGCTTATTGCACACCTGCAACCGTCCTGTGTTTGTTTTGCATGTTGGAGAGACCTGTGATGCTGCAAAGGGCAGCTGTTGTATGTTCCAGACTCAATCGACACAGGATGCCTGTGGGCTTTGCCTTCTCTTTCCTTTTTGCTTTTTCTTCTGTTCTGTTCCTCTGTCTTTTTTTTTTTTCATCTTCTAACTGTTATTTTCTGTTTTCCTGGGTGTTTTGTTTTTCTTTTTATTTAGTTTTGGCATTTTGTTTTGTTTTGAGATACGCTGTCGTGTATCTCAGGCTGGCCTCAAGCTCCCTGTGTATCAGAGGCTGTCGTTGTTTGACCCTCAGATCCTCCTGCCTCCACCACCAGGGTGCTGATGTGACAGGGGTGTGCTGCCACCTCTTTTACTTGGTGTTGGAGACAAAGCCAGGGCCTTATGCGTGCTGAGCCAGTACATTGGCAACCAGCTACATCCCCCGCTTCGCTCACCTTTTCAATAGTGAACATAGAAATAAAGGTGCCACAGGGTAAAGAAACATACTTCTTACAACACATACCCAAAACAGCCAATGTTTGGACACAACCCAACAGGCACATTAGCTCCCTGGGAAACCGGCTTTCTCTCCTACTAAGCTCAATAACCAAGTGTACTTTCTCTGTGCTGAATATTCTATCTAGCTACCTGGACTTATTGGATTTGCATATCCGAGGGCATGCGTGATGCGTGGGACTCTGCCTTGGCCTCATTCACGTTGGGCAGCTATTACTCTTCATGGTGTGAAGTCCCAGCTGTGGTCCTCCCAGGGAGACATCAGCAGACTCCAGTCTGGGCATATATTGTGCTCCTGCTGAGACTGAACTCCGCAGTGAGTGTTCTTCAGCAGCCTCTCCCCTGGTTGCCCTTCTCTGAGCATGTGCCAGCAGTGATCAAGAGAAAGGGGTAGCATGGTCTCAGTGGATTTCCATTCTACCCTGGGGTCTGTGCTGGGTGTGCTGGAATCTAAGGGCTGGCATGACCTCCCCATGGAGTTCTCATAGCACATCACAGAGATAGTCACTGAGTTTTGGTTCTTGCTGAGAACCAAACCAGAAGAGGTGGTCATCACAACCCCCCACCCTGAGTTCCTGGACCATCACTTTTCCTGTGTAGTTAAGCCCTGGATCTTTTGTTGACCACTCTTATGATTTATTTTCAGTGTGCTTGCCTATGCCAGTTGTCTTACATTTTTGAGCCATGGGACACACCCTAGCAGTTGGGCTAAAAATGGACAAGGCGGTGGGAAGTTGTTCTTGGGTCTTGTTCTTGCTCTTCCCCTGTCTATCATTTAAACAATCGGAGTTGATCTTTCTGTGCTTTGGAAAGCCACCCGTTCACCTCCCAGGGCTTTAATAGGGCCCCGTTTATGATAAATGTTGTCGTCCTGTTCTCACAAATCTTTGTGAAGAGTCCAGGATGCCATTTTCCTGACTGTGTGTGTGTGTGTGTGTTTGTGTGTTTCAGAGCACCTACGATCAGGTCTATGCCTGCTTACACAGCTAATGTGAGGTGGAGGCCTGAAAGCCTGGGTGCTGCTAAGTGGCTGAGAATTTATCTTCTGGCTCATAGGTCAGGATCTCATACCAGCTTGTCAGCTACTTGGAGTAAATTTTAAAGTGGCATATTCATAGCTCCTTTGGCACTGTGACTCAGACGCCACCTTTGTTCTGGATTCTTATCTGCTGGGGAGATGAATGAAAAAGTTTCCACCCCCAGAGCTGGCCTGCTCAGTGGCTAAGGCACGCTTTATGCACTCCAAGCCGTGGAAAATGCTCCTGTAGAATGCTGTTTTGGCGAGGGGAGATCAGTACTGATGGAAACAAGGCTAGGAGGTGTTGGTATTCCCAGCTGTGTTCACATACATTGCACTGGACTCGGGGTGGAGCATTCTACATCAGCTCCTGAGTCAGAGGCAGGATAATAGTTGTACATTATTAGTTTGTAGATAAAATACACATTTCAGATTAAACAATATATAGCAGCAAGTATTTCCTTCCCAGCAAGAGCTGCCCAAGCCTCCCTAATCAAAACCCACCCCTCCCTATTGAACTCAGTCCCTTACACCATTTCCTCGGCAGTGCCCCCATCACGCTCTAGCAATCTGTGAGGTACTCAGCTTGTGGTCACACTCTTCAATGGGCAGTAACCTCACTTAGCTAGGCACAATGACACATGCCTGTAATCCTAGCTCTCAGGACTTGAATTGTGAGTTCAAAGCCAGCCTGGGCTACATGATAAGACCCTATCTCAACCCCTTCACTCCTGGATAACAATCCCATGAAGGCAAGATTTCACAGCTGTGCCTTAGGTATCAATAAGAATAACCTGATTTGTTTTCGGGTCCTTTGAAAGCCTTTGACTGAACAATTAGCTATCTAAAACTTTCTGGGATAAAAAAAAATCTACTTCTAATTTCTCACCTTCCGTCTGTCTCTCCTATGAAGACTATCGTTTCAGAAACACCAGTGCTTATACAGTCCATCACAGTTAGCAGTAGATCCTGGAGCTGCTTTCATATCAATATGAAATCTGTTTGCCTACAAAGACCTCCATTATATAGAAATGCTACTGTCTGATTACCAACCTAAACTTTCCTGGGCTTTTGTACTTGAAAGAATCCTTCACCTTTAATGATGTTGAACCTAGTAGCCAAGACTGGGTGGGCATAGCTCTAACCCTGTACACTTACATTTGTCTAGTCCTTACATGATACCAACAGCTCAATTAGGGAGATGTTGTTGCCATTTTATAGACAAGAAGCCACCCAGAGGAGACGTTACCCAACCTCGTTGACAGAAGACAGCAGGGCAGGAATTAAGCTCATGGGCTGAGTTGAACCCATATCCTTAGGCTATACTTCATGCAGTGTTTCTAATGCTCTTTGTTGAGCTGATATTTTTCCACCAGATACATTGACGGTAGAATCACTGGGGTAAAGGGCAAACATTTAAGCAGAGGGCAATTTCCCTTCTTTAGAGGTTGCACCAAATTTACATTCCACGATTAACATTGCTTTTGTACGCTCTTGTTTCTGCTGCTTTAGTGGGAGGGAGACAGGCAGGCACTTTTAAGTTTGTATTTTTCAAAACACATAAATGAAGTAAAATGTCTTGTCCTCATCTTAAGAACTCTGTCACAAAGTATGTGCCAGTGATGCCACACCCTTGTGTCTTTTGTCTTTATCTGGCTTCTGAGTATTTGGAGTTAGCTCTTGCCCAATGCTCAGAGTTTGTTACTGTCCCTATATTACCTTCTAACAAAGTTTTTAAAAGTTTTATGTGATCAAGCGTGTCATTGTTTCCGTTTCTGGATTTTAGTTTACATGTCTTTTTAGAGTCTTTGCCACCAACATTTTAAACTGTGTTTCTGTAATGTTCTCTCCCAGTTATTTATGCTTTTGATTGTGTTCTATTTGAAGACTTTGACCTATCTCCAACTTACTTTCTTGGAGTGAGTCAGTAATTAGCTTTCTATATTTTCTCTCTGAGTGGCTAGCCAGTTTATTTATTATAAGTAAAGAAAATCTATTTTGACCTGAAATGCTATTTAGTGTATGTGTACAATGCCTACTGAGTGTTTCCTGATTATTTTAGTAAATCAATATTTGTACTCAGTAACCACTAGAAAACTTTTATAGTTCATTAGTGAATGTTCAGACGTGATTGTGTTCACCCTATCCCATTATTTTTTTAGAACTGTTTGGACCTGTGAGTTTTATTTTTCTGGGTGTTTTTACGAATAGCCGTCATGTGACTAAGCAAACCATATTGGTATCACAGTGTGGCAGATGCATAGATTTAAGAAAACACTTCTCAACTATTTCAGGCATGTTTTTTCCAGTTTCAATCTCTATTATGTGACTCAGATCTAAAGTTGTTTCCTTTTTTATTTTGTTACATTTACTATTAGTATATGCATGCACACATGCCCCTGTGCACTGTAGAGGTTGGCTTCTGAGAGTCAGTGTTCTTCTTCCACCATGTGGTTTCCAGGGGTTGCCCTCAAGTTGTCAGCCTTGGTAATAAATATGCCATTAACCTCCAAGTCATTGCACCAGCCCTAAACATTTACATTTCCTCCTGTAAATGGTATCTTTCCCATTGATTTCAAATTACTTACTGGCATAAAATAGAGAAATTTTTTACTTTCTTGTGTGCTGAGCTTGTTCTGGCCACCTTATTGGACTGTGTCAGCAATTACAAAAGTAAAAAGTACTAATTGCCTCTATTTCCTCAGAAGTGTGTGTGTGTGTGTGTGTGTATGTGTATGTGTGTGTGTGTGTGTGTGTGTTTGGTTTTTCTTCCAGCTTTTGTTTTGTTTTGTTTGGGTTTGGGTATCAAACTCCTGGGTTCAGATATTCTTCATGAGCACACACCATCAAGTTTTGTCTTGTTTTTAGTGAAAAATGAAGCCACGCTTTGTGTGTTGCATGTCTAAGGGTGTCTATTGTATGCGCTGGAGTGAATGTGTGCTGGCTGCATGCAGAGGCCAACAGCAACTGTCTTCTATCACTTTCCATTTAATTTTTTTTTTTTTTTTTTTTTTTTTTTTTTTTTTTTTTTTTTTTTTTGCAGCAGGGTCTTCTCACTGAAACTGGGCCTCACTGATTCAGCTAAATTGTGGTCAGTCAAATCTCAGGATTCCTCTGTCTCTGCTTCCCAATACTGAGATTACAGGCATCTCAGTAATTGAAGTAATCCTTAAGACATGTTTTCCTTAAGACAACATTTCTCACTTGCCTGGAAACAGAGCACACACCTAACTCACCTTCACTGCACATTAATGAAGAGGCTGTACCATCCTTTTAGGTATACTAACGCTACTGTTAGCTTGCAGTGCCCTTTTACCCTTTGGCCATTGCTTTGTCTGGAATATAGACTCTGGTTGAGAACTGACAAGGGGGCCTCCTGAGTTGAGGTGGCCAGAACTGACGGGAAATAACAACAGAGGCTGGATTCGCTAGAAAGCTCAGGTCAGAGCTTTCATTCCCAGCATCCTAATGACCCTTCAGATCATGGGGAGTTGTAAGACATGACATAGTCTCTAGGAGACAAAATAAGCACACCACAGTATGGAATGTGTTAACTAATTGGGTATGAGAACTTAGGGGACCCTGGTCTCCATTTTAATGAGCTTTCACTCATCACTGGTTAAGTCCATACATGCAACAAGAGAACAGATAAACCAATTAAATCGAAATGGACCTGACCACTTTCTAGAAGGCAGGTTTTTTTTTTTAAGTTGATAGTTGCAAATGTATATATCATTGTTGCATGAAAAATAATTAGTTATCCAGGCATAAAAACCAATGTCGCCTGCCTTATCTTCTACAGTTCCTAAGACTCCCAGCAACAGTGATTGTTAGCTAGACTTTCTACAGACATGAGAACACAGCTCACTTAATTCCAGTTTCTCTAAGCCTGAAAGAAGAAGACTCAGCATAACTGGTTTAGATGTGTATTATAAAAACATCCTTTCCGCCGTCTTCCATCTCTAATTTATTATTTTACCAAAATATTGATATGAGAGGATTCTTCTTAAGGTTAGCTGAGTGAAGTGTGTGTGTGTGTGTGTGTGTGTGTATGTGGTATACATGTAGAAGCTAGAAGACAACCTCAGGTGTCACTCCTCAAAAAACATATTCCTCTCTCTTGTTTTGTTTTACTTTTTCCAGTAGAAAGAAGAGTTGGAGTGCAGATTTTAAGTACTAGAGTTAGGAGAAAGACTCAGATGAAAGAAATACCAAGAACATGGATGTGGGCTTCTCATACAAGAATCTTCTTCTTGCCCCCTTTGTATTTTTGTTTGGTCTGGTCTATCTATCATCTGTCTGTCTATCTATCTATCTATCTATCTATCTATCTATCTATCTATCTATCATCTATTTATTTAATTTTGAGATGCAGCCTCTCACTGGCCTAAACCAAGTAGGCTGGGTCGGCTCGCCTGTGAGCTATGGGATACTCCTTGTCTGCCCTCTGCCTCCTTGGCACTGGGACTGCACGCGTACAGCCATGCCTAGGTGTTTTTAAATGTAGGGTCTGGGGATTAACTCAGCTTCTCATGCTTGTGTGGCAAGTACTTCACCAGCTCAGCTATTTCTCCAGCCCAGATTTAAAAAAACAAAAAACAGTGTCTCACCATATAGCCCAGGTTAGTCTTGAACTCGTAATTCTCTTGTCTTGATTTACGAAATGCTTAGAGTATTACAGGTTTGTGTCATGGTGGTACCTGAGCACAGTGACTTTTTTGTGGTCTAAGATTTGAGAAAGTGGTTTAGCTGAAACTATTTAGAACAGATTATTCTAAGCTGGAAGAGTAGTTAGTTTAGAGTCTACTAGAAGCTTGGCATGGTGTAGACACCAGAATCACAGCAGGGAATAAAACAAAAACCAGTTCCCATAAGGAGATTCGATGAGAAGAAGCTGTGGATAGCAGGAGCTGGGCCTGCTGCAGGTGGGACCAGCATTAGCAGAGAAAGCAGTGCATGACGTGAGAGGAGATGGCAGCGTCCGGCAGGGCACACAGTGGCTGCAACAGTGGACAGTCCTGTCAGACCTGGAAGGGCTACAGGAAACAAGATGAGCAAGTACCTGGGAGGAAAAACTCATACAGTCTTTAACAAATTCAGGTTAGTAGCCAGGCGATGCCTGTAATCCCTGCACTCAGGGAGGCAGAGAGTTCAAGGCCAGCCTGGTCTACAAAGCAAGTCCAGTACAGCCAAGACTACACAGAGAAACCCTGTCTCAAAAAACAAAACAAAATTCAGGTTAGTATTATGATCTTATTTATGTGTATTTGTGTTTATCTGTGTGAGTGAATGCCATGTGTGTGCAGGTGCCTGTGGAGGCCAGAAGAGGGTGTCAGATCCATGAAATTTGAGTCACAGGTGGTTGTGAGCCCTCCCAATCCTAGGTCATCCACAAGGCCAGTTCATGCTCTTACTACTGAGCCATCTCTCCAGACCCCAAAATAGACTATTATTCATTTAATTTTAAAAATTATTTTGTGGTGTAGGGATTCAACCCAGGCCCCTGCACACACACAAAAAAAAAAAAAAAAAAAAATTTTTTTTTACAAGAAAGGGACTATCAAGGGGGAAAATAACCCACAGAGGTAATCCAAAAGATTTGAAACAGCTAACAACTGCAGCTTGAGTGATAGTGTAGAGGGGGCCCTTAAGGACTTCATTCAAGTAAAATGAAACTTAATGAACAAATGTTCCCCTGACTCCACAGAGGAGCAAAACCCGAAGCTGAAATGGAGTGCCCCTAACCTTGCTCGCAGCATTGGTCCAGCAAGCTTGGAAGGAGGTCTGCTGGCGGGAGGTGAGCGTCTGTTAACGTTCCTGACATGGATGCTTTAGACGTTAGGAAATGCTTTAGACGTAGGCTTTGGCTACGGCCACACAGCCACAGCACAGCAGTGAGGCCCAGCCGTGCCGGGATACGGGTAGAGGCATGCTGCTGCCACCAGGTCGAAAGCAGAGGAAGGTGTTCACAGGGGCATCCTCGGTCTGGAACTGAAAGTCCCAGGCGCAACAGGGTACAGCCCTGCCCTCTTTTGGGTACCATGATTACCCTCCTCCCTTCTACATTTTCCCCACAAAGGTTTGCATTAAAGCAAAGAGCAAACGCCATCACACAGGTACTTGCAGCGGATTCCAGAGGGAACTGGACCACGAGTGCAGTTTGTTTCACACAGGGCCCAGGACAAGATGGGAAGTGGCTTTCCCCGGCTTATTTGAGCGTGTTTGAGAGTGCTTGAGGATTCTGAAGGCTTACAACGGGAACCATCGCATCCTTATCCAGTGAGGGTTCAACCCAGGAAACACCCTCTCTCAGGCTCTATCCTGTACTCCTTTTTCCTGCTTAAACCACAAGATTGTTACAAGATACAACTGCATATCCTCTATATCGCAAACTGATGCCACAGGGGTGTGTGTGTCTGTGTGTACGTGTAGGTGTGCGTATGTGAGTGTGCATATGAATATTCAGATACACAGAGGGGCGTGCATGCACACGGGTGTGCACAGAGAGGTTGCGCTCAGGTGTGGTTCCTTATTCTTTGAGGCAGGCTTGGTTGCTGATAAAGCCTGGCTAGCTGGGCAGTCAGCTCAGGATCTGCCTCTCTCTGTCTTTTTAGTATGGGGATTACAGATATGTGCAACCCTCCAGTTTTCATGTGGGTCCAGGATAGAACTCATGCTTGTATAGCAAAAACTTTACTGACTTCCCAGGCCCTGAACACTACATTTTTAAATAGCTAATTCTGCTGCGTGATTTTTGTTACAATTTTAAAACAACGTGAGGACCATCTGAAATTTCATGATTCTTCTTGACTCAGCACAGCATGCTGAGCTGGCGAGCCATTTGTTGACAGACACACAGACCTTCAGTGCCTTCTGTCCATCACACCCATTGTCAGCATCTTAAGGCCCTTTCATTCTCTTCAAATGTGTGAATCTGTTCACTATTTGTAGTGACACAGTCAGATTCATTCTCTCTGTAGGCAGTATGACCAAAGTATATCTAAAAGGATGAGCCAAATACAGGCAGACCGTGATTCAAGTTAAAGTGAGAGATGTGTTTTTGGTTTCTTTAAAAGCTTCCTACTCAGTAAAACAGCTTCCATGATATCTAGTCGTCTGGGTTATCTAAGGAAGAAACATTTGACAACCTGGTGACCCTGGACCCATGTGACTATGTGGTAACAATTAGCTGTGATTGACAGCATTTACCCCTCTTCAGATTAGTCAACGGTCCCAGTGTCCTTTTTCCCAGTGGGCTACCTACCAAGCCATTGGCCCTCCCTCCTCCTATGCCCCTTCCCAATCCCACCAACACTGAACAGAACCTTCATCTTCAGATTAGACCCCGCTTTGAAGACAGTATCTGTAAATCTCTCACTTAATGCCAGCTTGCCATCTAGAGAGATGGCAACATTCTTGGTGCCTCAAGTTTGTTCCCACAGTTGAAGGAGGTCGGGTAAGGATTTGTTCTTTCACAGGTGAGCTTGGGGCAGAGGGAAAAAAACCCAAGTGATCAAATCCAGCTGGGTAACTGAAGCACCTCAGCCCAGGAGAGGCCCGAGGGGCAGGTAGGGCAAGCATTGACGAGATTTCTGACTGGCTCTGCTATTTGCTGCCAAAGCCACAGTTTACCTGTGGCTGTCTCCCCTTCATCCTGGGCTGGAACAACTGTCCTAAAAATGATGACCTACCTGGCTGCTCTTACACACTTTGGCTCCTGGAGTCCTGCTTGGCTGTAACAAGCCCAGGTATAGCTGGATCCCCAAGCCCACGCTGTCAGCGCCCTGCCAGGGGTCAGGATTGCTCTCTATTGCTTCACAACCCAGCTCGGGTAATACCTGGCTCCTGATTCTCTTTTATTTTATTTTCTATCCCTGGATTCAGTATAGAAAACATGGAGTAAAGAGACTGTTGTCTCAGCCTCTGAAGGTTAGTTTTCTTCCACAAAATGGAAAGAAACCACTCCACAGTCAGGCTAGGGATCAACCCATGAGAACAGTGGCCTGCAATTCTTTTTTGTATTTGTTCTTGACCCTGGGGAAACCCCTCCCCTCTGCCTCATGGTTTTCCTGGACTGGAGCGAAGAGTTCCCTCACTGAAGGTGGCTCCAGACTCCAGCCAATGGCAGCTGCCTCAAAAAGCTCCAAGCGCAGCTGAGACCCTGATCTGATAAAACTTTGCGGGGCTTGTTTTGCTCCTTTGATTTTAGTAGGATCAATTGACCTGGACTCTGAGATGCTGCTCTGTCCTGTGCTGCAGTCAAGTTAGAAGAATGCAGATCTGGAACTTCATTTGCTGTGATCTGTAAGGCCCCAGATATTCAGCTCCTGAGCCCTGAGCCTAGAAAAAAATAAAACAACAAGGTGTATGTTCATAGCCCTTCCTAGAGAAGGCACAGTGGAAACCACAATGCAGACTTGGAAAAGCCACGGCCCTCTTACAAGCTTCCATGTTGTCTTCTGTGCACTAGTACTTCATGGCCTGGGTATCCTCCTTGCCTCAGTGCTGCTCATAGTACTCACTGGCTGCTGTTACCGGGTCTGAAAGTAATGAGGGGACAGACAGAAAGGATGGATCTCTTACAGGAACGCTTTTAGGGAACCTTCCCCCACGTGAGTTCTTTTTGCAGAGTAGCTGGGCACAGAGGAAAGCTACGTGAAAGGAGGCTTGGGGTGCTCCAATACCTTTAAGAGCCTCTCCTGGCCCAAATCCTTATTTGTTCTTTGTGTGTTGAGAGCCTTTCTCTGTTCCTCCAATATTTGTCTCAGGGGAAATGGTTCCCCATGGCTTCTGAGATGTCGGTGGGGGATACTGGACACAGGAGCTTGTACCGCTGTTAATCTTAGTTACCCTCTTAGTGCTTCAAAAAGAAAGTAACAAGCAGAGCCTATCTGGCCAGCAGGAAATGTCTTTCGTGTATAATGATTGATTTGTGAACCTGTGACGTCACCTCTGCAGAGGTTCCTTCTCTTTAGTTTATGCCAGAGAAGTCTAGGCAGAAAGAACTGGACTCTACCTGAGCAGGGGAAGCTGTCTGGGGCTCTGTCCCCTACTAGCATGGACTAGGTGCCAAGATGTCCTTGTAGGCTCTGTGGGCCACAAGCAAAGAGACAGTTGGTTCTCACAATTGGGAAATGGTTAACTTGTCTTCTTTGATCCCTTCTGCCTTGTGTGAGGACTGTCAAGTGGCCCAGGGTGGAGAGCGCTTCCATTATTTTCAACATTGCTAAGGTAAACAGTGCAAGAAATTTTAGAGAGGCCCAGCAGCTCTGTTTAGAGAGCGTGTGTGTGTGTGTGTGTGTGTGTGTGTGTGTGTGTGTACCTCTGTAAACAGAACTATTGAGTAAAAATACAGCCACTTCCTCTAACTTTTTCTTTCTTTTTCTTTTTTTAAGGTCTGAATTTCGTGTTGGGATTCACAAAGATGCTTTTTATTTTTAACTTCTTGTTTTCCCCACTTCCAACCCCGGCCCTGATCTGCCTCCTGACATTTGGAACGGCCATCTTCCTGTGGCTGATCAACAGACCTCAGCCAGTCTTACCTCTCATTGACTTGGACAACCAATCTGTGGGGATTGAGGTAATGTTTTCACCATCTTCAGTTTGTCAGCCTTGACTGAACACAAACTGCAATTCAAAACCTTTGGGTAACATATGAAGGGAGAGAATACGGTAAAGTGAACCTTCAATCTACAAATGTAAATTTCTTTCTCTAGCGAATTTCCCTTGAAACAAAATAAAAACAGTACTAACTAGATCCTTAGATCACAGGTTCAAACCACCCCCTCTTCTAGGGTAGTGCTAAGGATGAATCTTTAAATAGATGAACTGTTTATAAAGAACAGATTATATATGTTCTATGAAGCCTAAGAGACCAGTGTCTGAGAATGGCAGAGAAGTTGTTTTCTTGAGCTCTAAGGTTCAGTTAATATCCACGAACACTGGAGGAAGTTGAACCAGGCTCATTCCTCCAGCTTTCAGCAAGATGCTCAGCTTCCTCCTGACCTCTGAGATAAAGTCCCAAGGATGTCTTCCTTCCCTCCTTCAGCCTCCACCAGTGGCCGGCACCCTCTATTTCCATCTTGTTCCTTCTTTAGAGAAAAGAACATCCTTGTTATGGCCAGTTGACCCTCCCTGCTATTTTCACAACCTTCCTTCACCTGCTCCATTTATAATGGGGCTTGTAGGCTCCGTGGGCCACAAACATTGAGACAGTTGGTTCTCACAATTGGAAATGATTAACTTGTCTTCTTTGATCCCTTCCTCACAACTGATTTGACACCTCTGTATTGATCCCTCTACTTTCCACATACCCTTCAATGATGCCTCTTTCTATACCCAGGGAAGCCATCCTCAGTCATCTACGTTCCTTCCTCTCTGACTATGGCTTCCTTCTCATCATCTTTTGATTCTCCTAAAGCAAGGAAACCTCTGTAAGGAGCAGACAGTAAATTGTGTAGGTTTTATGGGCCATATGGCATCTGTTACATCCACTTAATGCTGTTGAAGAGTTAAACACCAGCAAAAGGTAAACAAATGATCAGTACTGTGTTCAATAAAACTTTATTCATAAAACCCGACAGGCCAGACTCAGACAGTTATCCATTAACTCTGATTTTTCATGGCTCTCAGCAAGAAGATATCTGCTCTTGCTTGTGAAATGCTCAGTGGATAAAGATGCTTGATCTGCAGGCTGCAAACCTGAGCTCAGTCCCCAGAGGCATGGGAAGATGGAAGGATAGAGCTAACCCTACAGAGTTGTCCTCTGGCCCCCACGAATGTGCCATGGTGTGCACACATACACATCATTCTGACACAATAAGTTATTTTATTTATTTATTTATTTATCTATTCATTCATTCATTACAATTTATTCAGTTTGTATACTTGCTGTAGCCCCCTCCCTTGTTTCCTCCTAGTCCCATTCACTTTCCCTCTTCTCCCCCTTTCTGAAGTCCCCTGATAGGCGAGGACCTCCTTCCCTTCTATCTGATCCTAGCTTACCAGGTCTCATCAGGGCTGGCTGCATTATCTTTCTCTGTGGCCTGGCAAGACTGCATCCCCCAGGGGGAGGAGATGAAAGAGCCAGCCACTGAGTCCATGTCAAGCAGCCCCTGTTTGGAAACTGAGCAGCCTGTGGGCTTCCTCTGAACGGGAAGTCTCGGTCGTCTCCATGCATGGTCGTTGGTTGGAGTATAGTTCTCTGCAGGTCACCCTGCCCCAGGCTTTTTGGACCTGTTGGTCTCCTTGTAGAGTTCTTGTCCCCTCCAGGGCTTTCTATCTCCCTCTTCTTTCATAAGGTTTCCTGCACTCTGCCCAGAGTTTGGGTATGAGTCTCAGCATCTCGTTCGATACTCTAGAGGGTAGAATCTTTCAGAGGTCCCCTGTGGAAGGTTCCTGTCCTGTTGACCTAGAACTTTTTTTTTTCTTTTCTTTTCTTTTATTTTTCTTTATTAATTACACTTTACTCATTTTGTATCTCCCCCTCCCCCTGGTTCCCTTCCTCCTCCCATCCCAATCCCTCCCTTCCTCCACCCTCTGCATGCATGCCCCTCCCAAGTCCACTGATAGGGGAGTACTTCTTTTCCTTCCTTCTGATCCTAGTCAATTAGGTCTCATCAGGAGTGGCTGCATTGTCTTCTTCTGTGGCCTGGTAATGCTGCTTCCCCCTCAGGGGGAGGTAATTAAAGAGCAGGCCAATCAGTTCATGTAAGAGACAGTCCCTGTTCCTGTAACAATGGAACTCACTTGGATACTGAACTGCCATGGGCTACATCTGTGCAGGGGTCTTAGGTTATCTCCATGTATAGTCCTTGGTTGGAATAGCAGTCTCAGGAAAGACCCCTGTGCTCAGATTTTTTTGGTTCTGTTGCTCTCCTTATGGAGTTCTTGTCCTCTTCAGATCTTACTGTTTCCCACTTCTTTCCTAAGATTCCCTGCACTCTGGCCAAAGGTTGCCCATAAGTCTCAGTATCTACATTGATAGTCTGCAGGGGAGAGCTTTTCAGAGGTCCTCTGTGTCAGGCTCCTGACTTGTTCCCTCTTTTCTCCTTCTTCTGATGTCCAGCCTCTTTGCCTTTCTGGTTAGGAATTGAGCATTTTAGCAAGAGTCCTCCCTCTTGATTAGTTTCTTTAGGTGTACAGATTTTAGTAGGTTTATCCTATAGTATATGTCTATATGAGTGAGTATATACCATGTGCATCTTTCTGCTTCTGGGATAGCTCACTCAAGATGATCTTTTCCAGATCCCACCATTTACCTGCAAATTTCATGATTTCCTTGTTTTTTTATTGCTGAGTAATATTCCATTGTATAGATATACCACAATTTGTGCATCCATTCCTCCACTGAGGGGCATCTGGGCTGTTTCCAGCTTCTGGCTATTACAAATAAGGCTGCTACAAACATGGTTGAGCAAATGTCCTTATTGTGTACTTGAGAATCTTTTGGATATATGCCTAGGAGTGGTATAGCTGGATCTTGAGGAAGCACTATTCCTAATTATCTGAGAAAGTGCCAGATTGCTTTCCAGAGTGGTTGTACAAGTTTACATTCCCACCAGCAGTGGAGGAGGGTTCCCCTTTCTCCACAACCTATCCAGCATGTGTTGTCTCTTGAGTTTTTTATCTTAGCCATTCTGATGGGTGTAAGGTGAAATCAAAATGTTTTGATTTGCATTTCCCTGATGGCTAATGAGGTTGAGCATTAAGTGTTTCTCTGCCATTCAATATTCCTCTGCAGAGAATTCTCTGTTTAGCTCTGTTCCCCATTTTTTAATTGGATTACTTGATTTTTTGCTGTTTAACTTCTTTAGTTCTTTATATATACTGGATATTAGCCCTCTGTCAGATATAGGGTTGGTGAAGATCTTTTCCCAATCTGTAGGCTGTCGTTTTGTTCTGAAGACAGTATCCTTTGCTTTACAGAAGCTTTTCAGTTTCATGAGGTCCCATTTATTAATTGTTGCTCTTAGAGCCTGTGCTGTTGGTGTTCTGTTCAGGAAGTTGTCTCCTGTACCAATGAGTTCAAGGGTATTCCCCACTTTTTCTTCTAAGTGGTTTAGTGTGTCTAGTTTTATGTTGAGGTCTTTGATCCACTTGGACTTTAGTTTTGTGCAGGGTGATAAGTATGGATCTATTTGCATTTTTCTACATGTAGACTTCCAGTTAGACCAGCACCATTTGTTGAAGATGCTATCTTTTTTCCATTGAATGGATTTGGCATCTTTGTCAAAAATCAGGTGTCCATAAGTGTGTGGATTTATGTCAAGGTCTTCTATTCGATTCCATTGATCCACCATTCTGTTTCTATGCCAGTACCATGTAATTTTTAGTATTGTTGCTCTATAGTACAGCTTGAGATCAGGGATGGAGATACCTCCAGAAGATCTTTTATTGCAGAGGATTGTTTTAGCAATTCTGGGTTTCTTGTTATTCCATATGAAGTTGAGAATTTTTCTTTCCAGGTCTGTAAAGAATTGTGTTGGTAATTTTATGGGAATTGCATTGAATCTGTAGATTGCTTTTGGTAAGATAGCCATTTTTACTATGTTAATCCTGCCAAGCCATGAGCATGGGAGATCTTTCCATCTTCTGATATCGTCTTCTAATTCTTTCTTCAGAGACAATAAGTTATTTTAATTTAAAAATGTCCTTATGCACGCCAGCACTCAGGGGAGGCAGAGGTAGGCAGACCACTATGAGTCTGAGACTAACCTGGTCTACAAAGGAGTCCAGGACAGCCAAGGCTACACAGAGAGCCCCTGTCTCAAAAAACAAACAAGCAAACAAACAAACAAATAAAAAAATAAATGAAAATGTTCCTAAATGCATGACATCGTGTTATACTGTCCAGTCCTGACCTCAGTGAAGTTCAAATCTATCAAGCTCCCTGTGGCTATGCTACACTTCTCTCTTCCCATACTCATGTGTACATATACATACTCACACACAGACATGTACACAAACATACATGCACATGTGTTCACATGTAAAATATGACCATACCACAACTTTGAGGTTTAAGACATTGACTGGGGGTCTGCTGAGATAGCTCACTAGGTAAAGGTGCTTACTCCTGAAATCAAGCCTCTGGGGCCTGAATGAAAAAGAGAGAGAGAGAGAGAGAGAGAGAGAGAGAGAAAGAAAGGAAAGAAAGAATAAAGAAAAGGAGGGAGCTGAGAACAGAAACTGTGGGACTACAGGTATTACTGGAGCTCGTAGGGGAGGCTGGGGAAAGCTAGAGAGAGATGAGATCAGGGGGAAGGGAGCCTGCAAACCGGGCCAGCGCTGAGTGTCCAAGAGGGCACCTTAAGCGTCTAGAAGGCTCTAGGAGCTAAGAGACACTATGGCATAGACAAGCCGAGGAGCTTTTAGAGCATGTGGTAGGGACAAGAAATTGAGAAGGGGCAGACTCACTGGTGTGACAGTGCACGCCTTTGACCCTATTGCTTGGGAGGCAGAGTCAGTAGTATCTCTGAGTTCGAAGGCAGCCTGGTTTACAAAGCAAGTCCAGAACAGCTAGGACTTGATACACAGAGAAGCCCTGTCTTGAAAAACCAAACCGATGTATGGATATAACCTAGAACCTCTGCTTGGATGAAGCCCGTGGTAGCTCAGTAACCAATTGGTTTTTCATAGTAACGGGAACAGGGACTATTTCTGACAGGAACTCAATGGCAGGCTCTTTGACCTCCCCCCCGAAAGGGAGGAGCAGTCCTGTTAGGCCACAGAGGAGGACTTTGTAGCCAGTCCTGAAGATACCTGATAAAACAGGGTCAGATGAAAGGGGAGGAGGTCCTCCCCAATCAGTGGACTTGGAAATGGGCAGGGAGGAGATGAGGGAGAGAGGGTTTGGGAAGGAATGAGGGAGCGGGATACAGCTGGGATACAGCCTTAATAAAATGTAACTAATAATAATAATAATACAATGTATATATTTAAAAAAAGAAAAACCAAACCAAGAGAGAGAGAGAGAGAGGCAGACTCTAGAATTTGGGGTTAAATTTGATGGATGGCAGGAGCTAGCAGAAACAGACAATCCATGCATACCTTAGAATAGTTAGTCAAATCAATAGCTTGACTCAGAGAGAACAAGTTCCTTGGAAGGAAACTCATATGCCAATCCCAGGTTTCAGCAACAGAGGAATAAAAAAATAAAAAGAAATGAAAAGGAAGGGCGTGACTGCTCCTAGGCATGACAGAGGTGAATGCTTATTGCAGATAAAAGGGAGAGCATAGCCAAAGGCAGGAACATCTGGGAGAGTCCAGAGTGAAAATGACCCTGAGCCATATGAGGAAGGGGAATGGAGGGGGACAGGGAAGAGCCCAACCAAGAGGCCACAGGGTAAAAGGTAGGTAAAAAAGGCCAGGTAACCAAAATGGCTGGATTACATAGGGAAGGGCAGCTGGGGAAAGGGCAGCCCAGTCCCTGAGGTGGAGAAATTTAAGTTAGGGGGTGGGGCATGCCAGCCATACCCTGGAACAGGTAGGGACTGGGGGATACTGGGAAACCTGGCTGGCAGTTTGCTTTGCTATGTTAAATAGGCACCTCCAAGTTGCCTTCTGAATTCGTTCATGTGCTACGGCACTCATGCTTACATATGTACACATGCACACAGTAAAAAATAAAAACATTTTTAATTGTCTGAACATGGAAGAGGGGAGCCTTAAGGGGCTGTACTCTACCTCCTCTTGGGGAACTATCAACTGTTGGAAGCTGCTTAGCTTATAGGAATTTAATATATTCAATGATGAAGCCACTGGCAAGTTACCCACAAGCCCTAGGCTTGATGTTCATTCATAAACATGTGAACTCTGTCAGCTCCAAAGGAAACTTTATTTCCCCAATCTCCAAACGGCAGTCCTGGACTATAGGAGACTAAAGCCAGCATTCCTCAGGGACTTGTGCAGCCAGTTTCCCTCCACCAAAGGAGTCACCTTCCCTTATCACTGGCAGAAGGAACACAAGGCTACTTGTAATACCTATTAGTATACCAAAGCCCACGCTGGCCTCCAGTCTCCTTCACTATCACAAGTACTCATTACACATTTCAAAGTGCATATTAGGATCTGAGCTCTTCTCATGCTAACCTCCCTTCAGCTCATGGGGTTCAGTCCCAACCCCTACTCATTCTCCTTATAACCCTGCTGTTTTTGATATGCTCCTTCTCCCTCCTCTTCTTCACGTCCCTCCCTCCCTGCTCCTGCTCTGATCCTCGAATGATCAGGGCCAGTTTGCTGGCCATGTTTGTCTACTTTTTTCTCTGCTCTGGACTCTTCCAGATGCCTCTTGCTGTTGTCTCTCTTGTCTACAATAAAAACTTTCCCTATAACTGTACCATGGAGCAGTCATGTCATCAATTTATATGAGCTCTAAGCTACTCACAAACAAACAAACATGAAAGTGGGAGGGAGAATTGATGGGGGGGATGACAGGAGGGAGTGGTAAGGGCCAGGGGGGGGGGGGGCAAGTGTGATCAGATCAAAGTACATACATGTATGAAAGTTTCCAAGAACAAATTTAATTTTAAAAGTTGACTGAGAAAGACAATGTCCCTATAAAGCCAGAAGTCAGCAGTTCTAATATCTCAGTCCATAAAGTTTTGGAGAGAGTGGAAAGCAACTCACACTTGGCCTAAACTTTGTCTTGTGTCCTAGGGAGGAGCTCGGAGGGGTGCTTTCCAGAAGAACAACGACCTAATCCTTTATTACTTCCCAGAGGCCAAGACAGTGTATGAAGTTTTTCAAAGGGGACTTGCTGTGTCTGGTAAGCCTGGCTGCCTGGCCTTGCCTGAAAGATGTCCCAGCTGGCTCTGGTTCACCCTGGTCCTCCCTGTCTATGCTCTAAACCTTCAGCACTATGAAGGCTGTGGCCCACAAAGAACCACTGCATACAGTGGAGCCATGAAGCACAATATTAGAATGAGGGCTGCCGTAAAGAGTGCAGAATTCAGTTCTTCCACATCAGACTTTAATGCAAGCTGCTTTCTAAAGCTGCTCTCAATACAAGAAGAAACTTACCTCCCTGAGCTTGAACCAGTACTGTGTAGGCTGCTGTTTTGAGGAGTTCTCTACATAATACATTTCTTTACAGAAGTCTTCGTATTTCCTTGAAGCAAATAGATATAAGCAGGCTGAGTCAGGCCTAACAGTGGGGACATAAAAAGCTCTCAGCTCCTCCTTGACTTCGGCATCATGCCTCTGGTCACACCATCACGTTTGCTATCTCTGGGACTTGAAAAAAACAAAACAAAACAAAACAAAACACCAAACAGCCTCTGTCAAGTTCGTTTGGAACAGATGAAGTCCTGAAATTTTAATGTCTTGTACTGTTGAATCCAGTGCGAGACACCCAAGTCTCCTTTCTGAACCACTTGGCTTACAGCTCTCTCTCTCTCTCTCTCTCTCTCTCTCTCTCTCTCTGTAACCCCACCCCCACCCCACAGCCTTCAGTGTATCAATTACCCTCAAAAAGAACTAACTATGCAACAGTCACTGAACACACATTATCTATGCAACCTATTAGCTAATTACTGTTATTCTTTATCTCAAAGATTAGGAAATGGAGACTCCGAGGTTCAAGGACATTCACAAGGTCAAGGAAGTAGAAAAGGTTGGGGTTGATATTTAAATCTATATCTGTTAGGTTGCAGTCTGATGATTCCATTAGATAAATTGAAATTGGTCAATATTTTAACAAAGATAGTTATGCCTCATTAGAAAAGCTTTATTTTATTTTTTGGTCTTTCCTTTCAAAACTATTAATTTTTAAATTTCATTGTATATGTTCATTGTGCATGATACTACTATAGTCCATGATACTATTATACATGGACACGTTTATGTAAAAATATAATGTGTGTTAGCATATCCCTATTTTCCCTAGAATAAAGTACAGCAATTAGTTCTTCATAAAACTTCCACATGACCCATTTCTGAGTATTTACCCAAAGGACTCCAACTCAGCACATCACAGAGGCGTCTTCACAGCAATATTTATTGCAGCAACATCACAATAGCTAATGTATGGGACAAGCTAGATGTCTAAGAATAGAGGAGTGGATTAAGGAAGTGTGGTACACACACACACACACACACACACGCACGTGCATGCATGCACATACATACATATGTGCGTACATATATACATATACATATACATATGTATCCATTTAAATTTATTGTGCATAATGATAAAAAGAGAAAGTCAATAAAACAACAAAAACTAAACTGAGAATTGAAACATAATACTGCACGTGTGTACTATCTAGTTTTATGTTGTCAACTTGATCCAAGTTGGCATTATTTGAGAGCAGAGAACCTCATTTGAGAAAGTACCTTCATAAGATTAGGCCACAGGCAAGCCTGTGGGGACTGACAGGGGAAGCCCCTGCTCACGATGGGATGGGTAGTGCCACCCCTGGACTTGGTGGTCTTGGGTGCTACTAAGAAAGCAGGATCTGAAAGTCACGTTGAGCAGTCCAAGTAAGCAGCACAATTCCAGGGACTCTGCATCAGGTCCTGCTTCCAGGTTCCTGCCCTGCTTGAGTTCCTGCCCTGGCTTCCCTAGGTAATGGACTATTACCTGGAGGTGAAAGAAATCCTTTCATTTCCAAGCTGCAGTTGGTCATGGTTTCCTCACAGCCACAGAAACCCTAACTAAAACAGCTTGCTAAACATAATTGCTTGTTTTCACCATAGTTTTCCTCTTTTGTTCACTGTAGATTTTTTATCAGCTACATGCTCGTACATATGCAAGACTGTAGATAAGCACGCATGATGCACTTACACAAATAATTTAAATTTTAAACTTAGCGAAGGCTCCATGCTAGGACTTGTAAAATGCAAATTAGGTGCATGCTGCATTGTACAAATACAGTTTATCAAACAATAGAGTTTTTCTAGCCTTAGAAAAGAATGAAGCTGTGCTGTCGGTGGGAAAGGGAATGCACCCGGAAATAATTAGATCGGGTGAATCATCAGTCTCCTAAAGCCCGTGTCCTGTTTTCTCTGAGTTGTGCTTTCTAGATTTCCGAGAGATATAAGATCTTGTGTGCATATGTGAACAGTCTATTGTAGGGAAACTTTCCGTGCAATGTCTCCACAGAGCCTGTGCTTAGCAGTTCTGGGTCTCAATCAGCATCAGTTGTTTGCATTCCTTGCATATAACAAAAAGCAAATCAAATGTGAACGGCTTCATTTCTCTGGGGACTTCAGACTGTAGATGGCTAAAACCAAATTTCCTTTGTGATTTTCTCTTGTTAGATGTTCTATTAAGCAACTAGACTGTGCTGTTCTTCAGCTAAAACCAAGACATTCTGCATGTTATATGTGACTAAGAAGACATTTTGCTGGGATCTTTTGAAATTTTAAATTAGAATTCAAGTGGTAAGAGTAAAATACCTTACTACGCAAACAGGCTTATGAACCAGCATGGCTACTGTGGTAGAAGAAAAGTACAGTTCTGATGCTGTCTGGGGTTGAGTCTATCAACCAGTCCTTTTAACTCCCAGATTCATCTGGGATATTAGTTCAAATGTGTACTCCTTGGCTCAACATTTTTTTCCCACTGAATCAGAATTCCAGAAAGTGAGACCCAATGATTCTTAGGAAAAATTAAAGAAAGGCATTCTGGGGATTCTGTGTGCAGGTTAATCTTTGCTTAGCTCTGGGTGTCGACTTGGCCGTGACTTTGTTCTCATCTGCACTCTTGGAAGGCATCACACTTTAGAACCCAACCAAGGCCGAGCTGAGTAAGTTAAACAAGGTGGTCAGGAGTTAGTTTGCAAGCAGAAGCTGAAGGGGGAGTGGAGTTTAATGAGGTTTGTGCTGTTTTCCCTTTGGGACAATTATTTGACTTGCTCCTTGGCTAGGGGCCTCTGCGGGCACCTTTATTAATCAGGAAGTAAAAAGGTGTGGGAGAGTCTTCGCCACATCAATGGACTCCCCCTCTTATTAGGTAAGCTTCACGTTGGCCCAGGTCTTCATAGTTTCTAGTCCAATGGGAATGGCAGTAGTCATGAAGACCAGTCTTGTGCATCCAATCAAAAGTAGCTGCCATTAGTGATTAATAGCAGGACAGAGGCTCTCAGTGGTAGGCCCAGAGACACAGCCCTTGGGGATCAATGACTATGGTCAATGGGCAGATCAGGACTTGCCACACTCCAGGAAAAAGTTTAGCCTTAGATTTTACTTCTGGACATTTTCCACAGCTGTTTCAGCAGGAAGAAAGTGATAGCATTTCTCTTAGACAATCTCACTCATTTTTCATATCTCCCTAATTTATAACAGAGATAGCTATTATCACTTTCCTGCTTTTCTTCCTCTTTTCCCTTCACCACTAGATTGGGAAAGTCACATATTTGCCCTGAATTCTCAGTGATGTTTCCTTTGGAAAACCTGAATTCCTCTCGGTAATTTGGCTGAGCTCCTGGATTGTTCATTCATTTTTCTATGTCCATTTATTTTGGTGGTGCTGAGGATTGAACCCAGGTTCTGTTGCATGCCAGGTTCATGTTCTACTACTGGGTCACATTCCCAGAATTCCTCAGACTTGTTCTAATTTTAAGGTAGGCCAAATGGTTTAGATATTTATAGGTTGAATTCTCTTATGGTAAAACACAAACTGGGGAAATATTGAGGGCAAGCATATGTTCTTATAGGTATATGTAAGTCTCCTCATCTTAGAAGACATGCTCATAAACAAGTAAAGTACAGGAACAGCTTATTTGTGAGAATAGATAAAAAATAATGGGGAAGATCCATTTTCATTAGCTGTTAAAATAGATGAAAGTAATAACTTATTAAATCTATAAGATCAGAAATCGGTCTATGAGAGGGTGTTAAAACCCAATTGGTTGAACAGAAGTAAATGTTTACAACAGCCAAGTAGAACACAGCTGGGTGCCAAAGTCCCGCCCCTCCTGCCCTAGTCTGCTTTCTATTGCTGTGATAAAAACCAGGGCCAACAGTAACTGGGGAAGGAAAGGGATGGTTTGGCTTACTGTTCATTTCATAGTCACTTACTGAGGGAAGTCAGGGCAGGAACTCGACAGGAAGCAGAGGTAAGAACTGCTGCTTACCTGCTTGAGTTTTAATGCAACCCGGGCCCACTTGCTCAAGGATGGCACCACACACCGTGGGCCGGGCCCTCCCATATTCATCGTTAATCAAGAAAATGTGCACACACTTGAACAGGGGCCGGTCTGATAGAGGCCGTTTCTCAGTTGAGGCTCCCTCTTCACAGATGACTCTAGCTTGTGTCAAATTGACAAAAAGCCAAACAACCTTCTTATTTTATACTAAGGAACAATGTTTAAGGAAATACTCTAAACTGAAAACATATATTTGACAATATTTATTATATCATTATTTAGAGGGACTCAGAAACTTGAAACCATTATATAGATTCACAATGAAATAAAGTCAACTATTGTAGAGCCCTTCTTCAGCTGGCTGTTGAAATCTCTACAGAAAAAAAATAGCATGGAAATGTTCAAACCAAATTAGGGAAGGAAGCATAGAACCAAATTTCTCTGTTTATTCCAAATATCTGGATGGGCACATCTGTGTGAACCTATGTATAATAATGGAAGGAAAAAGCATTATTAATGGAATAATAAGAATGCTGATGATCCATATTTTGATTTTTTTATGTTATTAGCAAATTTTTATTATAGAGATACTCAGTTTTTCTCTCATTCAATACAGGCTGTTTATTTGTGCAGCTTAGTTTGTTCATATTACATAAACTAGTCCATATGGTGGCCTGAATGCCCATCTTATCATGGAATCAGTACTAAACTACCTTGTCTTATAACATTTCCTAGTTTGCCCTTGAATTTCCTGGACACCAGAGAAATCCAGATTCTTGCTAGATTTAGCCTTTGTGTCTTGGCCTCTCGTATGTGCTCTTTTCTCTTCTCTGGTCCAAATGATTTATTTGCAGCTAGAGTTGATTTGCTTTCAATGTTGTACGTTTTAGACAATGGACCATGCTTGGGATACAGAAAACCAAACCAGCCCTACAGATGGATATCCTACAAACAGGCAAGTCAAATGTGTGCTTTAGGTAATGCTTTTGCTCATGTATCATGAGCTGCTTTGTTCTCTTTTTTATCTTGGCCTATTCTCCCTGACCCCTTATTCTTTCTCCTAGGTGTCTGATCGAGCAGAGTACCTGGGCTCCTGTCTTTTGCATAAAGGATATAAGTCATCACAGGATCAATTCGTTGGAATCTTTGCTCAAAATAGGCCAGAGGTACCATGGTGATTCTAACTAATTGAACTGACATCCCCCAGTACAGCATTCTGCCCCTTGCTGATGATTTATCAAAGCCATTTAAAGATTTCATAATGCTTATTCTTCTAGTCTAAACAAGCTGGTCTTCCGAACCTCCTTAAATCCCCACTGAGTGGCTAATAGTCCCTAGTCTGCGTGGTTGGACTTGCATTTCCTACTTTAGTGTGTTTCATTTTAAGTTACTAATTTCCACAGGAGGAAAATAAAAACATTATGAGGGGATGGCTACATAAAATCTTGAAGGTGTTGAAGAATGGGATGAATCAGTGTTAGAACTAGAATTTGTACTTGACCTGGTAAACCAGGGCATCTATGGCTACTGAGTCTGGCCATCACTATCTTTCCACAGTGAGCTGGAAGCAGATGCTACACACTAAGATGTTTGGAAATAATCTTATTCCCAGGTTCCAATAAAGTCACTAAGGCTCAAAATCCTCAGGAAGAGACTTTGTGGGACTCACGTATTTGCTAAAAGCCATTGCTTTAGTCAGATTTTTAAATTAGTCCTGAAAAGTACTGTGGAGCCCAGTTTGGGAACTTTAGTAAGAACAAGTGACCTTGCTTTAGTTTAGGATGTGAACATCAAACCTGGTGTATCAGTCTCCCAGGATTACCAGAGTAAAAGGTGAGAGTAAGGAACGACGTTTGAGCATCTCCCATTGCTATTGCAGGTTGCTTTCTTCTCATTATGTTCTCACTCTGTCTTTTCTCTGTGCACCTGCATCGCTGGGCAACTTCTTCATCTCTGGACTATGACCATATTTTTATGTCCATATTTAACTTCACAGCTGCATTGAGGGTTAGGGTTTCAACATGAACTTGGGAGGAAAGGGTGGGACTACAAGTCAACCTGGTCTTCCAGTTATGACCAATGTTCAGAACATAACGGGACTCTTGTGACATGCTTCATGATTGTGTGTGGATATAGTGACATGTTTTTTTGTTGGTTCATTTCCACTGTATTTAGATGTAGTTTTTCCCTCCATGTCCAAAACCCAATCCTAACATTCCTTTGAAGTTCTGTCCTCCATCTTCCCTAGCTTCCCCCAGATAATCATGACTCCCCAACTCTGGAAAGTGGTCTCTGCCTCCCATAGTATCCATAATGCTTTCCATGTCTTTTATGGGTGAAATGACCACTCTCTTCTTTTGTGTGCTGATCTACCTTGTGTTTATTTTTGTGCATATCTTAACTTGTTTATTTAAATTTTCCTTATAGCCCGGCACCATTGCACACACCTGTAATCCCAGCACTGGGGGAGGCAGAGGCAGGCAGATCTCTGAGTTCAAGGCCAGCCTGGTCTACAAAGCGAGTCCAGGACAGCCAAGGCTACACAGAGAAACCCTGTCTCGAAAACCAACAAATGTCTCTTGTAGCAGGATCAGTGACAGTCCCTATGGCCATTCCCAAGGGTTTAGAAAACAAAAAACAAAAAACCATAAACACACCAGATGAGCATTTGTTAGTTGAATGTCTGAATCAATGCTCTTCGAAGTCAACTTGTAGTACTTAACTTGAATTTTTTTTCTGCAGTGGGTCATCTCTGAGCTAGCCTGTTACACATATTCAATGGTAGCTGTCCCCCTGTATGATACATTGGGAGCAGAAGCCATCATATATGTTATCAACAGAGGTAACACTTTGCTATCACATTATAATTTTATTCTTTCTTAATGCTGAATAATTCTTCAGTTTGGCTTTTTTTCTCTCTCTTTTTTTATTTTTCTGACAGTATAGTACTTAGGATATCATTTACATAGAAACCATAATAGTCCTATGAGACAGGTATGCTTATATAAGAAGCTCAGCAAAATTAAGATGGCACAGGACAATAACAAGTTTAGAGGCAAGACTCTTTTAAACATGGGATAAAACTCTGCTTGCCCCAGACTTGCCTAAGTCCCAACTCCAAGTACAGGGTTTATTCCTTTGAAAGCTGACGTCAGTATATCTAAGCAATTTGTGCCAGTATGCATGTAAATGCAAAGAAGGAAACTGCCATTGTTAGAGAAACAAAGCCAAGCAGAACCGGCAAGCAGCATCCCTTTCACACATCCAATGGAGTACTTTTTTCTCTGCATTGGTAGGCAGAGTAGATTCATTTTAATACAGACACTACTGAAATATTCTATTTGTGATGACAAGAATCAGAAAATGATGACATTTAGAATCATAAAATGTCTGCCTACTAAAGACTCCATTTGCATTCGACTTTGTCATCTGTTCCCTGCTCTGCAAAACATATCACGAAAACACCCCAGTACACAATATTTAAATGAGTTTTCTTAAACAAAAGAATTTATGTAGTTATAGAAACTGAAATGTGTCAGCAACATTAAAAAAAATAAAAGGGCTTGTAGTTAATTTTTAAATTAATCTTAGTTAAATTCATTATTTTTCTTTTTCCTTTTTATAATCAATAGAGCATTTCAGCTTGAATTATCCAAATCTTATTTACAGATCTGATATCACCAGGGACCTCCTGGCTTTGATGTTTAACCCCTCCTCTCCACTTTTTTTTTTTTTTTTTTTTTTTGCAAAGTAGTAATGTTTTTAACAGGAAAAGTTGTGACTTCTGGCTCGGTTTCTGCTTTTAGCTGATATCGCAGTGATCATCTGTGATACACCCCAAAAGGCAACAATGCTAATAGAAAATGTGGAAAAGGGCCTTACCCCAGGCCTTAAGACAGTTATCCTCATGGACCCCTTCGATGATGAACTGACAAAAAGAGGAGAGAAGTGCGGCATTGAGATGTTGTCCCTGTGCGATGCTGAGGTGAGCCAACAATAGCTCACAGTTAGCTGATTGACCAGTCTGAGCAGCTTACTGGCCACCCACACAAAAGCACAGGGCTGTGGTTGTCCAAGAGTAGCATACAAGACATACATCAGACTCACAGGCCTTACGAACATTTTCTTCAAGACAACAACAAAACTCATACAGCGGTGGACAGCTTTCCTTGGCTAGCTGTACCCTTCTCAGTATAGAAGGTATGGATAAAGAGAACTCAAGGATGCTCATGAGTCTGGCCCCTGATGTGGGTTGCCTGGGTTCACATTCTAGTTCTTCATCTGTCAAAAGGGACAGCTCTCCCTTGCTATAAATGGAGGATTAAAATGGTTCTAATCTCACAGATGTTAGCAAGAGTTAGATGGATTTGTGTGTGTGTGTGTGTGTGTGTGTGTGTGTGTGTGTGAATTGCTAAGAAAAGTGTCTAGCATAGCATAAATCCTGGTATGTTCATGATTTATATCATCCAAGAAAGGTTTAATTATGGTCTTAGATGTCTGGGCCTTAAGAGAATGATGAGAAGTGTAGCAATTTGAGATGCACCTTCTTTAGGTTAACATTCTTGAGATACTTTCAGTTTTTCTGGTGCTTCCATTGTACATCAACACTGGCTTATAGGCTCAGTCCAGGTTGGAAACTGGGAGGTTCAGAACATGGAAAGGGAGAGCTGAATTTAAATCTGTCCGTCCTCAACAAAACTCTTTTTCTTGGTCTCCTGTCTATTCAGAATATAGGCAAAGAGAACTTCAAAAAACCAGTGGTAAGTGTCCTTCTTGAATCTGAGTTTTGTACTAGTCCTCTCCGCTCACAGCAGACTCACACCTTTGTACTTCTTCTCCAGCCTCCAAATCCAGAAGACCTAAGCGTCATCTGTTTCACCAGTGGAACTACAGGTCAGTGTCTGTGAGACCTTGACAGAGCTCCCAGGGAGCTAACAAACAAGGCTGAGACCAAGAGCATACCTGCCCACTAGTCCTGTCCTCAAGTGCTTACAACCAAGGCATTTATGAATGAATTCCCAGCTAGAAAAACAGTAGCATAACGTAATAGATTCCTTTGAATACACGTGTTAGTATTTCCATTGTGTGGATTTCAGAAGTCTTAAAGATGATAGCAAAATGTCAACTTTTCCCTCTACCTCTCCACTGTTTCAATTAGGCATACCACTAGAATCATAGAACCATACAGTTGGGATGGTTTAAGAGATTTACCACTGGGGTATTTTCATTCAGTCATGGTAACTCAGTGATGGTTCTCCACAGATGGTTGCATCCTTACTCAACATTTAGTAGAAGGTTTAATTGTATTTACTGTGGACCGTTCCAATATACCTGCTTTATAAAGTTTATAGCGATATTGTTGGGAGATCTTAGGTATAAATTCTTAAACATGTAAACAGCACAAGAAGGGTTTATTTGTCATTTTCTTTTTGAGTATTGTCACCTGAGATTCTGTCTGTGCTGTAAGTATAAGAGGTCAATAATACAGTAAGTGGTAGGAGACCTGGGGAATTAACCATTCCTAAGCCAGAGGCATCTATGTCTACACAAAGCTACAGTCAAGAGGACAAACTTTTGTCTCCAGAACAGAGCCAAATTGAATTTAACATCTTTGAAGGTCAAAGGTTACCAGTAAGCCACCCTAAGGATCTTTCTCTTCACCTCTGCTTTCCTACAGGTGACCCCAAAGGAGCTATGCTAACCCATCAAAATGTTGTTTCAAACATGTCTGCTTTTCTCAAATTGCTGGAGGTCAGTGGTCAGTTAAGAAAGAGGCCCTCACTAAAATGTAAATTGCCTATAAGACTTTTAATTATGGAATTTAGATGGAGCAGAGGGAGGAAAACATGGTGAAAAGTCCTTTATGTTTTCTCATCACTGTGACAAGATAGCTGACATAAGTCTCTTAATGGGGGAAAGGTTTATTTTGGCTTAAGGTTTGTGGAGTTACAGTCCATCTTGGTGTCAGGCAGCTTCCTTTGCAACTGGGATTCTTCATACCTTGGTGGAGCAAGAATCTGCAGACAGGAAGTGGGGCTGGAATATAATACTTCAAGACCCGCCTCAAGCTACCCCCTTCCTCCAATGAGTCTCTGCCTCCTAAAAGGTCTATAACTTTAAGAAACAGTAGTACTAGAGAATACCAAGTGTTTAAGGACATGAGCCTACAGGGACCTTTGAAAGGAAACCACAACAGTACCTAAGGATGGAAAACAGTCTTTAGAGCTACATGCCAAGCCTGCCTCTTAGAATCCCTCCAAGTCCCTCTATTCCATAGAGTTCAAAGCACTTAATGATTACAGACTATACCATGTCATGGAATACCTTGAGTACAGGGATATGCTTACCTGTTCATTTAATGAAGAATCTTAAAATGGTAGTTTTACATTTTAACCTCAATCCATTGTTGCTTCTTTGTTCCTTCATCTACAGCCTATCTTCCATCCCACTCCTGAGGATGTGAGCATATCCTACCTTCCCTTGGCCCATATGTTTGAGAGGGTTGTTCAGGTGAGTGTCCTGTGTACCTAGCAGGTAGGAAAGGGGGTTCCAGAGTTGCTGGTCCCACATTTATTCAAAAGCCAGAAGTTCAGGACATTCCTAGCCCTTCTCTATGGAATTAAGCACAGACATGCCATCAGATCCTACGAGTCCTGACTCACTATGGTCTATTTCATAAGTCTGCTTGCCTAAGGAGGTTAATATTTGCTTCTGACTTCACAGGATGCATACAGTCTATCTTCTTTTAATCCTGAGTTGACTTACCAGACATGTGTCTTCTTTCTTACTTCTTTTTGGATAGAATTTTGAGAGGATCTAGGCTTAAAGAAAAAGGTGTTCATAGGAAGACAGGCAGGGAACATTTGATCCAGATCAGGGCCCAGCTATTTTCATACCTGTTAGGAGGCAGGCACAGTGTGCTTCCCTTCTGGGAGTGGACTCCAAAATTTCCAGTCATTCTGAAGCTGATTTGAAAACAAAAGAAACACTGATTTTTCAAACCCTCAGGTTCTATGGTAGGGATGGCTTTTCACTCCTTTTGTGCTGAGCATTCACCCTGTATACAACTGGTTGTTCTGCAAAATGCCACACTGATTCTAATAAAACTTTACATAGACTTTAGCATCTCTCACACTGGAATGGTCTTAACTGAAGACATGTTTTTCTATTTTAACTTGCTGTAGTTTTTCTTAGAGCCACAGAGGAGTGTTTCTTATGAAGGATGATAGCTTAGACTGATACACAGAACTGTCAGGGCAGGACCCACAGTGTCACAGTCTGTTATCTCTCTTGTTACCTTCGCCACATCCTTTATTGGGGGGAGCCTCTCAGAGACCTACCTGAGTACCTGTGTTGGTCAGAAGCAGGTGTTACGCAGAGGAAAGTGCCTATGGGTTTCAGCTTACTTTCTCAGTTCCATCAGAGACAAGCCCTGCCTACAGTGATCCATGGCTCTGAGCCTTGTCTTTCATCTTGTTTCAGGCTGTCATATTTTCCTGTGGAGGCAAAGTTGGGTTCTTCCAAGGAGATATCCGGTTGCTGCCTGATGACATGAAGGTTTTGAAACCCACAGTATTTCCCACAGTGCCTCGACTCCTTAACAGGGTCTATGATAAGGTATGAGCCTTGCTTTTGTTGGGATTATACTGAGAAGGCTCTGAGGGACTGTATCATGACAAGAATTCATTTCAGCCCTATCCAAGCCTCAGTGAGTATCTATGTAAGCTACGTCATGACTGTAACTGTGAGAAGCCATAAGAAATGTCCTCTTTTTCTGGATTATATGGCTGATCTGAGGAAGAGCCACACTCAGATTTGGGGGACCACCTCAGTTTTTAACCAGTATCCTGCAAAGTTCTTTCTCTGATTTGTATGTGCTGGTAATGTAACTTTGCTGAGGTAACAGAGAGAGGTAAATGTTCCATATATGTCATGTACTTAACAATAGTAAGCCATGCTTTGCTTGTTCCCAGAACTTTGATGAGGAGGAGGTAGAGCTAAGAAGGAAAAGGGATCAGAATAAACTATCACACAGCGATTTTGGCTGTAGTGAGCACTGCCCACTGGGGTTGCAAACTGCTGGTTTTCCCAATTCCCACTCCCCTGTTTCTTTTAAACTCCCTAGCTGACCTTGTGCAATAGAGACCTGACAAATGTTGTTATTCTCTCCCTAATTTACCCCTCACGGGTGTAATGAATTTATGTCCTAGCAATCCTCAAAAGTGGCCAGTGGTGATTTTTTCATTACTATGAACTCATTATCTTTACATTTGTATTTTCCCATCCATTTTTATGTGTGCCCATCAAACTCTCATGTGTGCTTCTGACATGATCCTAGTAGTCTATGATGGATTTCGTCTTTCTGATATCTTAAGTTCAAATCACCCAAGCTTTAGATTGGCTAGTATCTGCAACTGTCCATTAACAGCTGGGATTTGAACACAGGCAATAGTGTCTGCTATTCCATAGCCCTGGAGTCTCAGGAAGAGATACCATTATTGATGTGCATTGGGCGTTACCACTCAGATTCTGACATTGGCTTTCAGTCTCACCAGAGGCCAAACTGAGCTGTAGGAAGAGTGGACAGTATTCTAGAACACAGGTGAAGTATGGACATTGGAAACCATGTTAACATTCTCCCAGTTCCTCATCAGTCTGTGGAATCATTAGATTGAGTTGTTATGTTTTTTTGTGTTATTGAACTTTTCTATTTTTGGGAGAAAGTATTTAAAAATATTAATTACTAATAAATAATTTGAACCTGGAGCTTATTTCATAAAATGGAAATTTTATTAGGTGAATTTCTGGTCATAGCTTTTTGTCAGTGACTGGTTAGGAGAGCTAGTCATGTGATTGTTAAAGGTAAGAGTTTGTGATTAAGAGAGCTATCAGGCCATGCTGCCATGATGTAGGCAGCATTTAGTGTCCCTCAGAATCAGATGGTGAGACGGAGGGTGAACAGCCCTGGCTGTCTCCAGGCCTGTAAATGGAAGCACATGACAGGAGAGAACTGGAAAGAGCTCTAATGTCCCCGAGTGCAACATCTAGTACAGAGAGGTCCTGAAGGTTGGAGTTCAGGGTTTAGGCTTTAATTTTGAAAATAAAGAGGTTCCCGTGGACTGTCTATGGAGATGTTTTTCTCATAGGAGTATGGTTGGTAGATTGTGGTTATGATGCCACGATCATGATAATCAGGAAAATAACATGAGCTGGGAAAACTGATATTAAGTGTTTAAGTTCAAAGGGGAAAAACGATGTCATTAAGGATTTCTGTTCAAGTTCGTATGATGTTGGCTAAAGGACTTTTGTTGTAAAGATGGTCATTTTCCAGGTTTGGAGGATGTGAAAATGTCATTAAGGCAGAGGAAAGGAAGAGGTGGTACTAATTTTTAAAAGAAAGATTTCTCAACTTTTCGCTGGACCATTAAATCAAAAGCCACAGGGCAATCACGTCCATGGAATGATTTCCTATCTGATTTTTAGACCACTGGTGGCCACGTTTTAAATTTGCTTATCTCAGTTATCAAAGTTGTTTCTGTGAGGTTTGGGGCTCTGCATTATGTGGTAATTTCACTTGTTTCAGGGTGTGGGCATATCTCTGTGGGCTTGTCCTCAGTAAGCCAGCCAGTTCATGAGTTGTGAGATGCTTTCTTATGAAGCAAGGAGATACCGTCTTGGCTACTACTAAATGGCCTTGTGAGGCATCTATAGTTTCCATCAAGAGGCCTTATCACCCTCCAGGTACAAAATGAAGCCAAGACACCCTTGAAGAAGTTCTTGTTGAACCTCGCTATCATCAGCAAATTCAATGAAGTGAAAAATGGCATCATTCGGCGGGACAGTCTGTGGGACAACCTCGTCTTTTCAAAGATCCAAGTACGTTGACTAGATCTTAGACACCAGGGCTGTGACACTTAGTACCCTCCTCCTCTCCATTCAGATGCCAGTGATACCCTGACTGGAGATCTTTGCAGAGCATCTCTGCCCACACCTTTTGCTCTGTACTCTTTTCCTTCCAGTGTATGTGTGCGTTTGGGCGGAGGTGGTGGTGGGGAAGCATGTGACATGGTGTATGTGTAGGGTTTAAAGGACAACTTCAGGTATCAGTCTCACCTCCTGCCTTGTCTGAGACAGGGTCTCTCCTGTTCCAGGCTGCACACACTAGGCTACTAGCTGGCCTATCAGCTTCTTGGGATCTCTTGTTTTCACCTCCGATCTCTTCACAGAAGAGAGTTGGGTTTAGAGTGGTGGCACTGCATCTGGCTTTATCTGGGTTCTGAGTGTCTGGACTCTGGTCTTCACACTTGCACAGCAGATGCCTTACCCACTAAGTCACCTCCCAAGCCCCACTGTCACCTTTGAGATGACTCTTGTGAAACTTTGCACCAAAGAGAAAGCATAAAGCAGATTGGATGTAGGTGTTAGCACTCTGTACTGTTGTCTTAGTATGTTCTGCTAAGTTTGTAAGTGATATAAATTAAGAACTTAAACAACAACAACAAGCCTGCACGTTCTCCCAGGAATGGACGGTGGTGATGCTAGACATGGCATTTTAAGTGAGTGCCAGGCTGTAGTGTAAGTGCTTGCAAGTCAAGTAAGTAGGTTGGACAGCTGGGCATGTGATTTCACCCATTTCACAGAAGAGAAAAATGAAGAACAGAGGCTCAGCAGCTCTTTTTGTTTCTACCAAACAGGGCAGCCTGGGTGGGAAGGTTCGCCTCATGATCACTGGAGCCGCCCCCATCTCCACTCCAGTCCTGACATTCTTCCGGGCTGCAATGGGATGTTGGGTAAGATTTCACATTTACATCAATGGAGTATTTAAATAAAAATAAAATTGTAAATGAAAAGCACTAAAGAGAAGGTCACCCTAAATCTTAGATAAAACACCTGACCTGACCCTTCATGCCTCTAGTCACTGAAGTTAGTTAGCATCATTTAATGGTTTCACAACAGCTTATTGAAAGCACTCAAATAATGAGTCACTATGGATAGACACTTCCGCCCACACGGCACAGAAGATGAGTGGCAGTCAGAGGACAATTTAAGAATTTTAGTTCTCTTCTTTCACCAAGAATGGAATTTAGATCCTCAGGTTTGGAAATAAGTGCCTTTACCCATCTTACCTATTACACGTTAATGTACATCGCCAAACTTCCAGGCCAGGTCTTTTATACACATTCAGGAAATACTTAAAGGACCGTTCCCTATATACTCGCCAATGATAAGTTTTTCAGCCAGTTAATTGCCACTAAACAAAATACTTCATTCCATCTTGTTTCTTTTATTAATACTGTCTTAGTTAGGGTTTCATTGCTGTGAAGAGAGACCATGACCAAGGTAACTCATAAAAAGAAAATAAAAAACATTTATTTGGGGCAGACTTACGGTTTCTGAGGTTTAGTCCATTATCATGGCAGGAAACATGGAGGCATCGAAGCAGACATGATGCTGGAGTTGCTGATCTTGATCTGCAGGTGGGAGAAGACTGTGTACCACACTGGGAGTAGCTTGGGCATAGGAGAGCCACCGTGACACACTTCTTCCAACAAGGCCACACTTCCAAATAGTGTCACATCCAAACACCTGAGTGTGGGGTCCATACCTATTCAAACCACCACAAACGGCAAACTTCACTCTTCACTGCCACTTGTATTTCCTCCATGAATTACTTTATGGCTTCCTCACAGAAAGAAGACAAAGGGTGATTTTGTTCCCTTGCATATTGCTAAGAATTCTTCATATACTTAAGATTAATCTCCACTGTGCTAGACATTATTTCCTGGTCTATCATTTTCATTTGCCTTGCTTGTAGCTATATAAAGACTGATTCAATATGTAGGCCAATTGGTACAAGTTTTCTGTTGTGGCTTTTAATTGCTGAGACAGGTCTTTTTTTTTTTTTTTCCTTTAAAATTTGTTGTTGTTGCTTTTTTGTTCAAATAAAAACTTTTATTTTATGCATATGGGTGCTTTGCCACATGCATGCCTGTTGCCCTCAGAGGCTGGCTGTCAGATCCCCTGAGACTGGATCTACAGATGGTTTTTGAATGCTGAGAATTGAACCTATATCTTCTGGAAGAGTGGCCGGAAGATCTTAACTTCCAAGCCATCACTCTAGCTCCTTTAAGCCTTTCTTTTTGTTTTTTGTTTGTTTGTTTGTTTGTTTGTTTGTTTGTTTTGGAGACAGGGTTTCTCTGTGTAGCCTTGGCTGTCCTGGACTCCTGCCTCAGTCTCCCCACGTGCTGGGATTACAGACATGTGCCACTGAACCCAGTTTCCTACAAACCTTTCTAATCCCTGACATCTTAAGACTGTCTTTGCCCATATTTTCTGGTAGTTTTATGGACTTACGATTTTTTTCACTTATGCCTTATCTGTAATGTACTGATCTGGCTGTGAATATTTTCTCTCCTGTACCAAATGGGTACCAAGTTTGCTGATCCACCTAACCATGTGTCAGAAACAAAATGGAAGACAGATAGAGGCTCAGCCTTACAGAGACTGTTCCACATACATGTACCCATTATTAGAAGGGACTGGTCCCAGTCAGTGGCAGGTCTTTGGGGTTTGGAAGCTGTTATCCTCTTGGCCTTCTTAGTACGTTTCTTTCCCTCAGCCTCAAAGATTATTAGAAAGTTCTGTTTCCAACTCCTTCCCTGAAACATCTCCCAGTGTCTTTACTTCTATCATCCCTGCCAGTTCCAGGCCACACCTCTGACTGCAACAGTCTATCAATGTGCTTCCTGCCACCAGTCTTTCTTTGGTCAAGGTTATCTTCTCTATATGAGGGTTAGCAACTATAGTACTAACTACCCCTACTGCCTGCCTTATAGTTGAACTTTTACTGGAACTCAGCTAAACCCATTCATTTATACATGGTCTGTGGCTGCTTTTATGTCACACTGGCAGAGTTAAGCTGTTGACAGAGAGACCAGTTGTTTTACAAAGCTGAGAATATTTAGTCTTGCCTGTGTAGAAAGTTTGCCAGGCCTTGGTCTTTATCAAAGCGGGAACTCTTCTTAAGAAGCACACCACTGTGTTCTTATTTCCTTCAGAGGTGCTCAATTGCCAGGGTTAAGTCCAATGGCTACTGGGTTGTGTATCACTTAGCGAATAATTTGCATTCCCCACCTACTTGACAAGGCCACTTTTTTTTTTTTAATGTAGGTTTCTGTACTTTGGTGTTTCTGAATGCTTTTGTTTTGTAATGAGCCCTCAGTTGTGGAGAACTAGCAGCTGGGTATGCTTTCAAGGTTTTCCAAAGCGATTTTTGTTTTTCTATCTTGGCCATAAGGCATGGCCAGTCATACTTTATCTTAAGTCTTAAAGTTCTTCTTTGTATTCCCAGGTGTTTGAAGCTTATGGCCAAACAGAATGCACAGCTGGATGTTCAATTACTTCACCTGGGGACTGGACAGCAGGTAGCTTTTCCACCTGCTGGTTGGGAGAAGGCTTCTAACTGAGCCATGGTTTAGGGATTTAGATAATTTTGGTGTTCTGGATGAATGTGTTCAATGGTAAAGGCAGGTCCTGTTTTCATTCTTAGAGTCAGTTCCATAAACATCTTAGAAACATGCTTGTTTTATGGTTGCTCAGCTCAGAATGTCTGGTATGTTCTAGGCCATGTTGGGACTCCAGTGGCTTGCAATTTTGTCAAGCTAGAAGATGTGGCTGACATGAACTACTTTTCAGTAAACAACGAAGGCGAGGTGGGTAGATTATGCCCGGCACTCAGCTAATCATAGCGGTGAGGCTCAGTTCAAAACCTAAAGCTATGGTCTGGTTTGGGTTTGACTCCTCAACTTTTAGGAAGGAATATAAGATCAGTGAGCTAGCTGCACTTTCCTCCAGTGGGGACTAGGAGTCTCCACACTGCAGAGGAAACCATCAAGTGAATTTGGTCTGAAAGATGTTTTATAAGGTACAAATAACAGCCATTTCTACTGTCTCCCCGTTTTATTGCCTGGTACACAGATCTGCATCAAAGGCAACAATGTATTTAAAGGCTACCTAAAAGACCCAGAGAAGACTCAGGAAGCATTGGACAAGGATGGCTGGCTTCACACTGGGGACATCGGCCGCTGGCTTCCAGTGGGTATCTCTCCTTCACTTACACGAGTGTCTGCTGTGGGACAGGGCAGAAGGATCTACCTGTTACAAGAGGGATAGGAATATGAGCTTAATCAGCTGAGGCAGCTGCAGGGAAATGGGTCTGCAGCCTCTTTTTGCACTGTTTCCTCTAAGTATAAAGAGAGAAGAGTACTAATTGAAAGACCCTAGTTTGGGAGTTGGGAGATGTGTTCTAGTCTAGGCTGGAGCACTCTCATGATTTTGGCCACAATGTTACAAAGACACCAGGATGTATTTCTTGCCAAATATAATATATACCACAGGTAGTGGTACTGATGTGTCTAGGCACAAACCAAAGGAGATGCTTTAAAGTTAGATCTTCTTAGACCTCAGAGTTCACATGGTTTCCTTGCAGTTGAATAAGACTAGCTCAGGGAAACATTAAATGACTACTCCAGGAAAGAGGTGGATAAGTGTATATTCTTTTCAATATTTTTCTTTTCTTCCTACTTTTCACAGGTTTTTTTTTTTTTTTTTTTTTTTTTTTTTTTTTTTGAGACAGGGTTTTCCTGTGTAGCTCTGGCTGTCCTGGACTCACTCTGTAGACCAGTCTGGCCTCCAACTCATAGAGATCCATCTGCCTCTACCTCCGGAGTGCTGGGATTAATGGCGTTCACCACCACTGCCTGGCTTTTCCTACTTTTCTAAAGGTAGAAATTGTTTGACAGCTTCATGTACCTACAACTTTTCCTAATGTGAAGTTTTATTGGGAATGAGAAAGAACAAAGGAGTGTTTCTTTGTAATTAACACATGGAGATATATTAAGAGAAAGGATATCTCCAAGTCATGTGTTTGCATAGGCTAATGCCTGCCTCTCAAGGACTCTGTGGAGACGCAGACTGTTCTATAGGTTGGCTTGCTGAAGAACAATTGGTAGTATTTGTTGAAAATCTTATCAGTTTTTCTAAGAGAAGAAACAGTAGCATGGGTTGTGATGGAGACTTGAAAGCTGTAATGGGATTTTTCCAAGGGTTTCCTTCTTCAGAGGTTTTCTTCACCTACTGTGTGTTAGGGGATTGGGGCTGTAACCACCTCTTCAAACTCTTTTCTTGCTCATTATTCAAGATTTAAGAGATTCTGAGTGCTTGATCATGGATTTCCAAGAACACTGTCCTTATGATGTACTTTTATCAACTGGGTGTAACAGTCTGTTTAATCAGTGTTCCCTGCACTAAGTAGGATGCAGGCAATAGCTATGACTCCCCTTCCATGGGTGAGAAAAGGCTGCTCATTACTGACCACTTTCAGTCTGAATTGAGTCTAACTCATTGATTAGTTCAGGAGAGAGCCCTACTTATGGTGTGTTTATGTGGATTGTGTTTGCTCCTTGTCCCAATTCTACAACTCAAATCCCTAAGATGAACTCCTTAGGGAAATGAAGGAGCAAATGACCTGTGATGGTGGTCAGTGCCCTGCTTCTGTCCTAACAAGCCCAATTACTAGCTGGCTTGATTAGTAGCATGCAGATGTTTTAGCCTGCTCCTGGATTTAACAGGAAGTAAACACAGCAGGGAAAGCTACATCATTCATTATTTTAAGAAAAAGATAACCCCTCCCATCTTTCAGAGTTTTTGGGATGGGGTAGTTGGAGATACATTAGAAATGGAGAGCTGCAGAATGTCTTCACTGAATGAGGCAGCCATTTGCATAACCTAGCAGGCCTGTGGGACTTTCCCTGAGGCTTGCTGGTTGGCCTTCCATAGACAGGCTTTTTGGAAGCCATTTCTACTTTCTGCAAAGCCAAGAAAGATAAACAACAGACTCAGAAATCTCCAGAGAAACTGGTTTAAATAAGGATAACACCTATGGCCTTCCTACTGATTCCATCTCCAAGGCTTCAAAACACTGATGATGCTTTTGTCTGCTTCATACAGAATGGAACTCTGAAAATCATTGACCGCAAGAAGAATATTTTCAAGTTGGCACAAGGAGAATACATTGCTCCAGAGAAGATAGAAAATGTTTATACCAGAAGCAGACCAGTATTGCAAGTTTTTGTCCATGGGGAGAGCTTACGGGTAACACACCAGTTTCAGGGATGGCCTATGTTGGTTCTCATAGCCATAAGACACTTGTGAAGGTGGGCTCAGATAAGATACTCCAGCTTACAAAACTAACTATAAAACTACATTCTTAATCATAAACATGCAGGGAATCATTTGTTGAAGTTATTGACACACTATTTAAAGGAAGTAGCTTTGATTTCACATGACTGTGCTTGGGACTCTTCACATCCATTCTGAGTAGCTTCCCTGACCCCAAACTGTCCTTTAGGGGGTTGGGTATGGCGAATTTCAACATGGATCAGATAGGGATTCTTTAAGCTTAGTGACAACTGCTGCTTTTTGAGGAATCAGGTTTGGATAGGACACCTTTGCAGTAAGTGCTGAGTGGGTCACTGTATGGTGAGGAAAACTTAGTACCAAATCAGTCTGGAGGTCTGATCTATTAAAACAACCTGCTTACTCCCCACAGTCGTTCCTGATAGGAGTGGTGGTTCCTGACCCAGATTCGCTTCCCTCATTTGCAGCCAAGATTGGGGTAAAGGGATCCTTTGAAGAACTGTGCCAAAACCAAGTAAGCATGGCTCATAAAGTTCCCCAACTAAGCATGGCCAGAAACATTGCATGTGTCCTCATGGCCTGCTGTGGCAGAGGAGGCCCTTCCAGCTGTGGCATCTCTGGGTTTTCTGAACCTCCTCTATGCAGGGACACTATTCCTGCACCTGTGATTGGTAACTGAACCCTAAATGGACTTACTAGTTTTATTAGACTGAAAAATAGAATTTAGAGTTTAAAACACAAAATCCTGGCTTTTTAAAAGCAGTAATATGCTGCTTGTGAGAGCAAATGGAAGAGAACAAAAAAAAAAAAAAAAAGCCTTTTACACAGAACCTGTAAGCTTTGGGTTTACCTTTCCTTTTCCTTGTTTCCTTTGGTAAATGCAAAGTAAATAATATGCTTCAATATCCTTTTTGTATCTCAATTTTATTCAAATCTTTTAGGCATTTTGAGCTGGTTCTTGCATGGCTTCCCTTCTCAGACACACATGGTTTAAATGATGTTTTGTGTTTTAGCGTGTAAAGGAAGCCATTTTGGAAGACTTGCAGAAAATTGGGAAGGAAGGTGGCCTGAAATCCTTTGAGCAGGTCTGTACTGCTGATGTCATCCTGGTCCCTCAAATACCACTAGTTTTATTTAAAGCTCCCACCTATACTGGTTTCAAAACATTAACTTCCAAGGAACTAATTTTAGATTTACCAAACAATGGCACACAGCTTATAGTTAGTTATGCATTTCACCCACTCTGCTGTCCATTATTCATTCTTTTTACTTTGTTTATGCAAATGTCAAGTACAGCTCAGTTGGTAGAGTGCTTGCCCAGCATGCATGGGTTCAATCAATCTCCAGGGTCACATAAACCGGATGTGGTGGGACACACCTGTAATCTCAGCTCTGGGCAGGTGGTGTGGGGGAGGAGGATCGGAAGTTCAAGATCAGGCCTAGCTATCTAGCAAGTTTGAGGTCAGCCTGGGCTACAGAAGACCTTCTCAGAATGGACATGGGTCTGTGTCTTTACAGTCCCACTGTATCAGCTTTTTTCATGAGGTGACATGAACTATGCAGTTTATCATTCTGCAGACAAGATGCCAACAGTCAAGTCAACATGTGCTCACCTTCCAGGTCAAAAGCATCTTTGTTCACCCAGAGCCATTCTCCATAGAAAATGGGCTTTTGACACCGACACTGAAAGCAAAACGAGTGGAGCTCGCCAAATTCTTCCAGATCCAAATCAAGAACCTTTATGAGAGTATCCATGAGTAGGGTAAGGTACTTTCTGCTGAGGGGTTCCAAGAAGCCTGCTTACCTACCATGTGCTGCCTTGTCAAAGCATGGATTAAAAACCACCCCTCTTGTCTTTTCCTCATACCTGTTATCTACTGAACTGTCAAACAGTAGGTACTTACAAAGTGAGACTCTGACCCAGAAGAAAAGCCCACTTCTCCCAGCTTAGACTTGGCTAACATTTTTGAACTTAGGGCTACTTTCTCAACATGCTGTTCTTCAGGGTCTCAGTTTGTGTTCAGTGCCACTTCCTCATGATTGTCATGCCAGTGTCATTTTGATTACTGATCACTAGTTCTAGGGTTAGGGGGATTCCCTAGGTAGGTGCCCTTTGGTTTATAAAAACCCCCAATTGCTGGCTGCTCGGCACTTCCTGAGGCCTCCAATACAGTGGTACCTTCTCAAGCTTCCTAACATTGTGTACACTTTCTCAGGCTGAGGTGAGCCCCAACCACTATTTCGTTGCTACTTCATAACTGTTATATTAATGCTATGAATCATAATGTAAAAAAATTCTGGTATGTAGGATATCTGATATGTGACCCCAAAGGGGTCATGAACCACAAGTTGGGAATCACTGTTCTAACGGATTAAGAGATTTTAAAGTTATAATTCATGTTTTTCAGTTATTCCAAGAAACCACTAATTTGAGTTTTAACCTGTCACCCTTAGTAGGTGTCATATTTATGAGAGAAACGACATACTTGTGTGTACACCAGTTTATTAATTGAAGGAACAAGCTCAAGTGTGACAAAGCATTGCTTAAGTTCTCTAGTTAGACTTTTGAGTTGGAAATACTGAAACATAGCAGATAATGTGTCACAAGAGAATGTTGCTCTAAAGGGTTGTCTGCAGTGGCAGTTTTTGACACTGTCTGTTCCCTACAGTTTGCTGAACTAGCTGTGGGGAAGAAATGGAAACTTCTGTCCAGTGAACTTTTTTCAGTCAATGAAGCAAGCACTGAACTACTCTCCCACACCGGGAACAAAGCTCTGTGGGCAAGCATGATGCCTGCACTGCAGGCCTGTCTTCTGGGAGGGAAGTTCTGGATCTTTCTCCCTGGACTCCAGTCCCTGCAGTATCTTACTGCCAGATAGCATGTGGTGCCTCTACTTGTAAATGTCAAATCTTTGAAATAAACTATTACAGATATTTATTTTGTGCCTGCTGTCTTGTGGTCTGTGATGCAGAATCATGTAGAAGAATCATGTAGAAAACTCAGGTGGTTTTTTAAAATTTTGGTTGTACACTAGAATTATTTGATTTGAAAATGATGACTAGACATTTCTCTGGGGTCCCTGAGTTATATCACCTTTTAGCTAGGTGTGGTGACACATACCCACAACCACAAATTCAGGAAGCTAAGGCAAGAGTGCTGCCTTGGTGCAGGTCTCGGGCTAGTTTGGGTTACATATTGAGAATCTGTCTCAACATTAAATGAACACTGCCTGGGATTGTTACTAGGTCCTTGGACAATTGTAGCATCCAACAAACTTGGGGAATTTACTGGGGTATGCTGACAGACCATCTTCTTTTACCCTATATACAGTACTGAGCGACAAACCTTTAAGGCAGGACCCCTCTGTTAAGCATGTTCACATTTTTTCCTTCACCTCCTTTTCTTTTAGATAGGGTCTCACTATATCCCTGACTGGCCTGGAGCTTTCTACATAGACCCACCAGCTGAAATTAAAGACGTGTGGCACCAGGCCTGGCTGTTGTACAAAAATATTCATAGTTTTCCATACCCTGAGCTCAGCAAAGCTGAACCAATGTCTGTATCTGACACAAAGAAAGGTAGGGCAGGACTATCTTTTAGGTCGCTTGGTGGTATAGTACCCTCTCACCTCTGACTTCCCTTTCGATATGCTTGTCACTCCAGATGACCTCAATGGCTGCTTCTCTGGTCTTCAAACATGCCAGGCATACCAAAGCATGTGTGCTTGCTGTTTCTGGCTAAAACAGACACTTCCCACAGGTACACGACTTTTCTCCTTATTGTCAACTCCAGACCCACGGTAAAGCCATGCTTACCTCACTTCTGAGTCCCCAAGTGCCTACTCTTATCTACTAGAGGCCTGGTGGCCTAGAAACCTGAAGTTCCCTGAACGTAAGAATTAAGGAATGCTTGATAAGTTTATGTAAGTCCAGGGAAGCTGACTTTTTCCTGTAGCTCTACTTACCTGTTTAAGCAAGCTCACCTTTAAGCTTAGATCCTACTATTTGCACAAGCTTCAGGTTTTGATATTAAATGTAAGCAGTGTCTAGTGATTTTCACTAGAGGTAAAGCAGTAAAGTCTACCTACCAATAACAGGGCTCATACACTGAACTGAGTATGTCATGTCTTAAGACTCATTTTCTAGATGCCAAGTCTGTACATGGTTAACAGGGCAGTGTTTTCATAAGGATATAAGATAAACCTTTTTACTCAGAGAAAAACAACAAAAGAAACAAAAATACTTTCAGGTAAAACTATAATTTCTACACAACATCCATTGACTTTTATTGGATTTGACAAAATCTGCATTATTAAAAGTAACAAAATTTGAATTTATATTGAATCTGACAAGTTGTATAGTCTCTAGAATCTTGTGAAAGAAATGTCAACTGAGGAAGAAACAGAATAACCACATGCAGATGCTCCTGGCCAAGGGGAACTAGACCTGCAGGTGAAGTCAGGTGTGCAGCACACAGGAATCCTACAGAAAGTACAATTTGCTCAGTTGGCTGGAACAGCTTTCCTTCAGTAGGAAGAAATGGAAAGAGGTCAGGAATTCAGAGGCATATGCAGAATGGCTTCCGTTTCAAAATGGCAAGAAAAATATTTAAATTATGGCACTAAGGCATCTTTGAGGAAAAGAATACCTTAAGCAGAGTAGCTCGTTGCATAATTCTTAGGTAATATGTGTGAATTTTCAAGTAATGAAGACTTAATGGCCTCACTTTAACAGTGGCTATCTGGTCTTCTTCTCGCCTTCTGGGGCTGGTTCTGATTCGCCATCACAGGGACACTTTTCCACACAGTTTCTAGGAAACCACCCTCTTATTCTTGATGTACCTGAGGGAGAAAGTGACGCTACAGTGAAACAGGCAGGCAGGACCAGTTGACATTACTTGGAGCAAGTTCTACTGCTTCAAATGAAGAAAAGCTTAGATAGACTGTTGTTCCTTCATTAGTTTTCAACACAGGTCAGGGGAAAACATGGTTTCCAAATGTTTCTACCAAGCTAGAAAATACATACTTGTCCAATCGCCTCAACTGGGAAAGGAGCAAGTGTGGTTTAGATGGTGCATGACTGGAGCTGGAATTACTTGATATAGGTGATTCTATCATACCATTTCAGGATGTTCCAAGAATGACCTTACCGAAGCCTTTTTCCATTTCCTTAACTCTTTTTCTTCTTGATTTTTGAGAGAGTTTTGAACCTTTGCTACTCCTGAGTACTGGGATTACAGTCATGTAGTCCCAGGATATGAATTTCTATACCAAAATTACCTAAGCTGTCAC
>NW_026596125.1:14941766-14988757 GCF_907164565.1 Psammomys obesus
TTTTTTTTTTTTTCTTTAAGAACATCCTAGGTTGATCTTTACTTAAAAAAGGAGTTATTCTAACAATCAAATTTTAGCCTTAGCTTTCAGAGGAATGTTCCTTTAAAGGGCATGTGACTATGACATAGGTTTCTAGGGCCTGATTCCTCAGCTCTGAGTCAGTCTCTCCCTATTTGCTGTGTGGGCTGTGAACAAGCTGTTTTTGCTTAGCATCACTGCGCTTCAGTTTTTACTGATAACTAAAGGGCAGTTCCTAAGCCATTTATCAGGATTTATCTAATTTTTCAAATTAGCATAACAAAGTAAAGAATTTCTTCATAACTTTATAGGCTTTACTCTTAATGCTTCTTTTCTTCTACCCCTCCTTCACTTTCCTAATCCCCACTATTGCTGCCTTCCTAATAACCCTTTTGTTTTCATGTCATACATATCTGTATCCAGTCACCTCTCTTTAAAAAAAAAAAATTTTTCCCTTTTAGCTTGAACATAGCCCATCCTCTAGAATCTTCATTATGCATAATGAACGTCAGCTGCGTCATTTTCTTGGAAATAGCACTTCACATTTCTGTACAGATGAATAAAATTCCAGTGTGCATGTGTTGTATTTTCTCTACCTTCATCTGTTAGTGGACATATAGGCTAGTTTGTTCCTTAGCTACTGTGACTAATCGGCCTGAGTCCGTAGCACTGGGGGTCTGAAATGGGAAAATGTAACTTCTCGATTTACAATGTCAGTAAGTCGGAAAATGAGAGGGAATGGGAAGGGAGGGAATGAGTAAAAATAGAAACGAGATGGAAAGTGTTTTACATGTAATTAAGCATAGAAGTTATTCTTACAAAATTTGGAGCCATTGTTAACATTCACATACTTTAAACACACTCTTACACTTCCATACCTTCTATGAAGGAATCATCAAGAATTTTGTCTCCATACAACCAGTATCTGAAATATTTAAAAGATTAAATTATATATATTTGAAGTTAGTGCCACTCTTCCTACTGAACAAATACAACATTCCCACCTCTCACCGTAAGCCTCTGGTGGCTAAGATAAGCTCCCCTCTCTGCAGCTGGATCCGAGGCTCCTCCGTGCAGGGGCTTGTGAGGAAGGTTCTGACTCCTCTATTCAGAGGGCAGCAGGCACCACTGTAATCCTGTATGACTTTATAGCGAACCTGCCAACAGTGGTCACAAGAACAAGCTCAGTATTTACCGTAACTGAGTTTTTTCAAGCTTGAACAGATGATTCTAAGGTTGGATCCAAACTACCCAGTGATAAAACAAGTTCCCCAATTTCCCAGGAGGAACGATATTTCTTGTTCTCAGGCTTCTCTGATCCTTCGTTTCAAGCACATACTTGCTATGAATATGATCTCTGTGTGCAGGAGAACTTTCTGTGATGACGGAAGTATCTGCATGTTTCTATCTGTGGTCTTGAATTGGGTTGCTAACTACGCATTTGCAGCTACAAAGTGCTACAGTGTGGCCAGTACAAACTGGAACTTAAGATTTCTTGTATTTATTTTAAATTTAGACTTCCTTCGGCCACATGTGGCATTGTCACTATGGACAGTATGGTGGTGAAAGTGGTTCAATCAGCTGTACTAGAGATATTTTTCTAGGTAGGCAAAATACACTGACTAAATGTTTTGGAAACCTCCAGCTAAAATAAAGTATTTCAAAGAAAACAAATTCAACAAATTCAAGAGCTGGGCATTGTGCCACATGTCTTTGGTCCCACCCATCTAGAGGCAGTGAAAGGTGGATCTGAGTTTGAGACTAGTCAGGGATACACAGTGAGACAGCCTCAAAACAGGCAAATTGCATCATATTTCAAAAAATAGAAGGAAATATTGATCCCCTTGGTTGAAGGAGATTCCCACCCAACTCCCTGTGCTGCATATGCAAGTACAATATAAATAATAAATATAATAAGAGGTATTAATTAATAAAAGCCAACTGTTAAGCTGTACAGAAACACAGGGGCTAACTGGAGAAAACTGGAATCAGCAGCATTGCAAATATGCCACTTACACTTCGGACTCTCTTGTCTGCTTTTTGTTTCAACTGTTCTACCTGTTTGGAAGACATAAAATGAAAACCTTTAAGTACTCTGTCTCAGTGTTGAGCAGCCTCTTCCCTCCCAGTGGGGTATCTAAGGCACCTCTATCCACGGTTCTCAGAATCTGCTCCCTGAAGTCTTTGCCTCCCTCCAGGCAAACATGGCACATGTCTAGTCTCTGTTAACCTCACAGCTGTTAGGCTGAGTCTCAGTGGTTTTCTAACACACAGAAAACTCATTATCAATGAGTCTCAAACTAAAGAATTCTTACAACTTTAGTTGTAATTCTATTAGTAGTCAGCAACTACTAATAGAATTGTATTAAACACAGGGAAATACTGTCCTAGAATCAAGTAAAGAGAAATCAATGAAATGAGATTTCGTAAGCTACAAGACTGTGGCATGTGACTATGTCCTGTGAGGCAAGAACTAGACTGGGTAAGCTCGACCACAGCTTTAAGGGACAACTGAGGGGCAGAGTTGAGTGCTGGGGATGAGCAAGGCGTTCAAGTGGCATTATAAGACAGAAGGCGGTGAAAGGTCGTTAAAGATCAGATTTTATGAAGCTGAGTTACAGAATCGGGAATATCTGGAATCCAGCCTGTCTGGAATGTTCAGGAGGCTGTTAAATACAGGAAGGTAATTATGCTGACAATTTCTATGGCTTTTGGACTCATTCTGACACTCGGAAAGCATATGCACTCCTGTGTGACCATCAAGTCTCAGGATGTCAAGGAAGCTAACAAAGTGACCACAGGTAAGAGGAAGGCCTTGAAATAGAACTACTCACCGTTAGACTGTACTGGTGACAGCCCTCTCTCACTGGCCATTCCAGTCCGTCTCCTTCAGGGACTCCTGACCATGTAAATACCTGTTTGAAGTTCTTCCACTTACTTCCCATATCATATGGGAAAATGAAGACTTCATCCAGTTGGTAATACTGAATTCGATCTTTAGCCTGTGGAAAATAAAGGAATAAAATGGCAGCTGCTTCTACCTTCAGTGGCTTTTGTGAATACATTCCTGAGGATACTTGTGAAATTTGTATTACTTATAAAAATTCTTCCTTATAACTCGAATATTAATAGTTTTGACAGAATATAAATTTATCACAGTATATAGGGGATTTAAGTGAGAACACTAGCCTTGTTTGTGATAGCCCAAAAGCTCCCGACAGGGTGTATCTTACGAACAAGCATTCAAAAGGTTTATAAAAGAATTAGCTAAAGCCAGCTCGGTGGCACACATCTGTAATCCCAGCAATCTGGGAGGCAGAGAAAGGTGGATCTCTGTGAGTTCCAGGCCAGTCTGGTCTATAAAGTGAGTCCAGGACAGTCAAAGCTACACAGAGAAACCCTGTCTCAAAAACCAACCAAACAAAAAGAATTAACTAATTGTACCCTTATGCTGAAACCCCTCAATGCGTATGGTTTCTTAGCAGCACAAGAAAATACAGGTAAAAAGACTCAGGAGAAAAGTGTGGGTAAAGGTTAGCCAGAAAGGGTTAATAGGGAGGCACTATTATACAAAAAATATTTTGCAAAGTTTGTGAAAGAGATTTCATGTTTTTATACCTTCAAACACACATGTACTTTATCTTCATTTACATAAGCATATCCGGGTGGCACAGCTTAGTCTAGGCATTTAAATGGCTACCCTTCTCTTGAAATAAAGTCTCTGAAATGGTTAACTCCTACTGCCACCTCGTGGTACAAACATGCATTACTTAACTCAAAAGCAAGCATAGACCCCTGCAAACACATTCAACAGTGTTTGGTAATGTTACACATTTTTGATGAATTTTATTTCCTCATTTGAAGTTTTGTCTGTAAAAAAGTAGCAGTTTTAATAATTTCTAGGTTGACATGATTTTATACTTTGCCATGATCATTAGCAAAACACAAAAAATAACCCCCCTCACGTCAACATATTCATTATGCTTAACAGAAAAAGTAATATGATTGTTGTTAGATATTAATTGAAACAACTGTCAAAGCATGATATGGATTACTGGATTTTTTTCCCTTTTTAAAAAAGATTTATTTATTATATATACAGTATTCTGCCTTGCGTATATGCTTGCTCGTCGGAAGAGGGCACCAGATCTCAATTATAGATAGTTGTGAGCCACCATGTGGTTGCTGGGAATCGAACTCAGGACCATTTGAAGAGCAGCCTGTGATCCTAGCTTCTGAGCTGGATTTAAAAAATCCACCTTGCTTTGAATAATAGAGGGTAATCCTCTCCCACTTGTTTTTAAATAAATGGCAGCTTCAGGGGCTTGCAGTACAGCTCAGTGGTAAAGCATGTACCTTGCCAAGTGACAGTAATAGACTTCAAAATGGACTGATTTCAAAAACAAAATATAAGCTACTTTACAAAAAGAAATGTAAGGATGGTGGGGGCTTACAGAAACAATGACAAGTTTTTGCCTAAGAGAAGCACTCAATAAAGTAGGGATTCTATCAATACTATACACTAAAAGGAAAAACAGAAATACGGCATTTTTATGGGAAAAGGCATCAAGTAGTACTTAGCTAAGCTTAGAGAGTAAAAGAAGGTTCCTTGGAAGAAATGGTACCTAAACTGTGTCTTAAGGGGCTGAAAATCAGGCAAAGAAAGGAGGAAGGGTATTTTAGATGGAAGAAAAAACATGGAAAAGGTATAGATGCATAAGATGTACAAACTATGAGAATGAGATGGGGCAGTGGGTAAGAAAAAAGGTTGAAGAAAGAAAGAAGGGGATGCTGCAAACAGACTCAGGTATAAGCTTTGGAGGCTGGACTGCCACTGCAGACACAGTGGTTCAGTCTTTTCTCGGGTTCAAGAAGAACAAACTTCTCCTAACAGTCCTGACATTTGTAACAGTGGAAAAAACTGGAAACTCGAAGGTAGTGACATGATACTGTGTCAGCTGTCACACTGTTTGCAAATGTACTCAACCTCTGTATTCACAGATTCAACCAATCATGGATGGGGAGAAACAAGACTGCACCTGAGCCAGCCACAGGATGTATACCAATGGCCCCAGCCGTGAGGATGTATACTTATGACCCCAGAATGCTGGAGGCTGAGTCAGGTCTGAGCTGTAGTGAGATCACAGCTCAAAAAATACAAATGAATGAGTGAATGGATGAATGAATGAATAAATAAATATTGCATGTCCACAGAACACAGACATTTTTTTCTTACTTTTATTCCCTAAACAGTAATAACTACTTAGGCAGTGTATTAGGCATGGTTCTCTAGAAGACTAGAACTTGAGTATTTGTTGAATATGTTTTCTTTTTTCTTTCCATTGTAAACCACATGAGGATCTTTTTATTACAAATTACAAGCTGCAGCTCGGGCTCACACCCCCCACCGCAGAAGCAGTGAGAGCCGAGAGCCCTGTGCACAGGTTAGCTGGGGGATTTAAAGATTCTGGTCCCTCCCAGCATGCCCAAGGCAGGGGCAATTCCTGCCTGGCAAGCATCTATTGGTCAAAATGCTACATTCTGAATTGATTGGCTATAGGAAGGTCTCCAAACCATTAATGATCTGGTGTCCCTCCTTAGGGGGATGGGCCAGTTTCCTAGCAACTATATCTCTAGTGGGTGGGAAAGAATGCAGTATGGCAGGTTCTTCCCCTCAGGGCATTACTGGATCTCACCCAGCTAGTTTAGGCCTTAAACTTTAGTAATGGCTGATTTTTAATCTTTTGGTCTCTCATTTCCCCCTTCCCATGATCATTTGAAGACCCAATCTTGGGTCTTCCAGGTATGACCCCTTGTTTACCTTTTTTACAATGGGATCTAAGCACCATTAGTGAATTGCTCCCAAACATTTTTTTCATGAAAGCCATCAAACAATTTAAAATACAAGGCTCAAAGACAAAAATCAAAATGAGTAGGGGTCCTTTCAGGGTGGATATAGGAGTAGTAAGCCAAAGAGATTATCCTTTGTCTCTAGTGTCTCTCCAGGTTTTTAGTCCAGTTGCTGCAATACTAGTTTCCATTTCAGCTAAGCAGATGCCCAAGATAATAGCTAATGCCAGGGAGCCCCTTTTGACTTAGCATTTCAGCCTGCTAGGTGGGATTTTGGGCTGAAGATCCGTCTTCTGGAGCTTCTTCAGAGCTCACAATGGACCGCTGGCATCAGGGGTTAGGGAGGCTGAAATGCCAGTCAAAAAAGGGCTGGGCAGTGGGGCAGTCACAAGCATCTGGTTAGTTGATCCACCAGAAGAGGTAGGGAGCAATCATGTCAGTTTCCAGGAAGTCCAGATTTCAGCTTGCAGTCCAAAGCTGATCCCGGAACAGAGTCAACAGGTGAAAATATGCTGAGATAAATTCAGACTAGAGACAGAAGTTAACATCTGTCTATTAAATGGGAAAAGTGAGGAATCCCAAGACCAGGGAAAAACTCATCTGGGATCCGTTTGAGCTATGCCAGATCCAGGTCTCATAACCTTTTAATTTCCTGAAACGCATGAAATTTTTGTACACAAAAGGAAATATGTATTTTTTAAAAAACTCAAAAGAGTAACATCAGCAAATCTAATATAACAACATTCTAAGAGTAACAGGTAAAACTACATCCAATGGAACGAGCATAAGTTAGCTGTTTGTTTTGTAACCTTTTATACTACAACTTACCACATACCACAACTTAAGTGCATCCATGGTCTGGAACTCTTAACACTTTTTCTGTGGGCACAGCTGTTGGTAATCAGCCATCAATGGAGCTTGGCCACTTTTCGTACACTCAGCATCTACTTTTAGCCCCCACTTCCATGTCACATTGGAAAGTTAGGCAGAAATACATAAATGGCTTTAGTGCTAAACCCTGGATGCTTGGACTTTCCTTAACAAAGCAACTAGAAGGAATATGTTTAAGATATTCCTGTGTCAAAGTCTACCCCAGAAATGGCAGATACTAAGAATACCATAGTAAAAGCTATGACTTTTGGGTCTGATATACACATTAAACAAATGTTTTCAACATGTCGAGAAGCACCTTTAAGTCTATCTCCAGAAGACAACCAAAGGAAATTAAAATCTCAAGTTGGTGACTGAATAATAAGCAGTCAGTGCTCCATCAACTTATCAGAACTCTATTGATCAATGCCAAAACTCTGAACTTCTGAAATCTTATAAGCACAACAGTAGCAAAGAGGCGGTAGAAATCTAAAGTAGCTCCCATTTTTAATCCATTTATTTATCTTAAGACACAGGCAACTAACATGAATCCTGTGAGCAAGGCAAACCTGTTTTTTAAAATAAGAGATCTAGTACTTAGCAGTTCTAACTAGCTAATGAACTGATCAATGAGCTAACAGTGGATCTAATTGTCTGCTCTTTAGCTGTAAAGCTACCATAAGCTTAGCCTAGCCGTCAAAGTGATCAGAGACCTGAGAAGGATAAATTATAAGATAAATAAATATACTAATCCATGTGCCAATCAAAATGACAGAGATGACTAGGTAGTCCATCACCTAGGCAGTGTCCCTGGCTCCTGTGGTCTTATGACATCATGAGCAGAGGTGGTCCAGCTAGGCACAGATGAGAGACTGCTTCTGTGGAAAGAGGAACATGAGCGATTGACCTCACCTTGCCTCTTGCAATGTGAAGCAATGGCTCTCCTGGTGTCCACGGCTTTGTCCACAGTTTAGGCTGGGCCCTAGCAGTGGGCCAGTTGAGGCAGTATTGCCCAGTGGTTAGCATACCACGTCGGGGTCACCATCATCTGTCGTACCCAAATATTCTCGGAGACCTTGGGGAGCTACTGCCAGGATTTTGGGATTTTCTGTCACAATAAGCTTACACATGTTAAAATGCCACATTCATCAGATCTCTGACAAGCTTGAGGGCCAGCATGTCTGAGTTACTCTTTGTTTATCTTTATCATCTGCTCTAAACTGTATCCTATAGAACAGAATGCTATACTCTCTAATTCTGACATTTTTCTAAGATGCATGTTTTAGAACTATATTTTAAGTAGATTTACAAAGGCAACTTTATAGTTAACCGTCCTAGGCTTAACCTTAAAAAAAAAAAAACCTAAACAAAGACACCAGGTATAGCTCAACATCTTAACCAAATGCAGTTGTTGGCATAACTTTAAATCTGCTCTTTCTGAACTAAAATTAAAGCAAACCTTTTAATCAGATACAGTTTATAGAAAGGCTAGCAAATCTTGCTGGTCCTACCACTTTGCATTAAAATTGAAGAGTAAAAAGGTTTGCACTTAGCACTAATCAGCAGCCTGAACATAACTGAACATAACCTACACAAAGATGTTCGCAAACTCATGGCTCCACTCTCTGTATCTCTGGACCAGCATGGAGGCTGGCCAAGTGTAACTGAACTCAGCTGGAAGACCTAAACAAATATGGCAGCAAAACTACAGCTCCACCCTCTATCCCTGAACCATCATGGCGGCTAGCCATGTGTTAGCACAGGCTGTGACTGACAATACCAAACATAACCATTAGGTGTTGCTGATGGCATTGTTACCTCCCATAACCAAATGTCCTAACATTGTGATCAAATAAATTTTAGAACCAACTGCATAACAGAATAGTACAGAACAATATTAAACTGTACAAACTATTCTGGCCACACCAAACCTATCAGCCATAATTCTTTCCCCTTAAAAGAGCATAAGAAAACATTTTGCAATGAAGAATCACCAGCCTTTTAAATGAAGTACAACATATTTTTAAATACAGTTCTTTCTCAAATCATATTAACTCTCTGGCTTTTTATAATACATCCACTAACCTTCTGCAACATTCTATATACCTTCAGGTTCCTAGCTTCCTTTTTCTGGCTTAACCAGACATTCTTACTTTAAATATCTCTTGCTCTTGCTTGCTTTTCAGACAACATAAAAAATCTCACCAAAATCCTTTCCATCCTGACATGATCCAGCATCCACGATTTGTTTTTTATAGGCAAAGCAAAAACAAGTTACATTAATACAAAAAAGAAGTTCTGAAACTGCTAAACTCTTTTTCTAAAATTACTTCCCTGTAGCAGATATGGTCCAAGGTCACCTAAACAAACTCTAAGGAACTTAGAACAAGCTTTAAGGAACTTGGTAAAACTTCCTCTTTTCTCTCTCAAGGTGAAGACCAGGGTGGTAACATGTTTTTCCATAAACAAAGCAGCTTAACAAGCAAACAGCTCTCCACAAGATACACAGTAAAAATTGCAACTTTCTCAATTAGCTCAAACCATATGGCTTGGTTTCATTTAATAAAATTAATAAAATAAATACCAAAGTTTTTTTGTTCTCTCCTAAAGGATTGAGAAACTTTCAAATTTTCTGTTTGACTACCCAAGATCATTGTCATACCCAAATGCCTGATAAACTTTAAACATTTTATAGCCTTAAACATTTTAACATTTTTTTAAAACCTGTTTTTGCAATATCAAAATAAAGTACCCCTTTTGTAGGAGAGAAGTCACAAAGCATAACCATAATTTTAAAGATCAAAACCAGATTTTAAAATGAGAATCTACCAGTGCAAACAATTTAATTCCAATACCAATTTAAAATAACTCATCCTTTTAATCTAAAAGGAAACATGTGGCTACCAAGATGGCGGTCACAGGTCACATTACATTTCATGCGGTGATTTAAAGATGGCGGAGTCATACCATGTGGCAACCTATATTGTTGCGTTTTAAACATATTCGTTCATAAACCTTATAAACACATAGGCACACATATACATTTTAAACAAGAGTTTCAATTTAACCTTTAAACAGACCCAATTACTTTTAAGATCAGTTGAAAACAATCATAATGGTCATGTATTTAAACAGATGGATTAAACTCTTTTAACGGGACTTAGCTGTAATTTTAAACATTACAGTCATGTGCGGTTATCTCCCTTCACCACTGCATGGTTTGCTAGCAGCAATCAACTTAAGCTCACTGGATGGGAGAGGAGGAAGGGTGGGATGAGCTCTGGCTGGTTCCTCTCAGAGCCAGGGCTCTGCTCATCCGCCTTCTGCTTGGCCCCGGTGGAGGGGAGGATCCATGTGCCCTCCCCCTCCCCCGCCTCGCGCCATGAGCCTGTAGTTTACCCTAGTTTGCTTTCCTGTTACCCTAATTTGCTTTCCTGCAAGGCCGGCCCTGAACCTGTTTCCCTGCCTGGTCTCCCCCATGCTCTGCCACCATAAGCGGCTGCTGATCTTGGCAAGGGACTGTAGCAAGCCTTTGTTATGACACAGCTCCCAGCCGCTGGAAAGGCGCACATGGCTGCCGGAGCTGCTGGAGAGGCACGCACAACTGATCGCGTTCCAACCCTGGGCTGGCCAGCTCCGTGGATCTCCCTGGCCACCCGAAAGCATTCCTGCCACGTCCCCAAGCACTGGAGCAGTTGGCGCCACAACCAAGACCAAACTGTCCCATATCCAAAACTGTCGTCCGTCAGTCCAAGTACACACAGAGAAACAGACACAAAGAAATATACACAAGAAACATAGGAATCACCTTTATCTAGCCAAGGTACTCAGGCTCAGATTCAAATTGTTGGGGGAGCAGAATCTCTCTGCTCCTTCCCACTTCAGAGAAGGGGCGGTTAGTATGTCCACAAAAACGGTCCCGCGACCACCCGCCTCAATGCGCCGATCCAAGTGAGCGGACCCAAACCACTCTTCCGATGCTCAGGAGCCATACTAGAAGCAAAGCTTCAGGGGAAACAGAAACCTGACGCTGCCACTGTCCTACTGCCGGAGTAACTAGCATTCAGAACAAACATGTAACAGACAAGAAACATGATGTCCATACATACATTTAAACAGAAAGACAAAACTTTACTTCCTCCAGCACTTTCTTTTTTTCACTCAGCATGGCTAGACAGCCAGAAACACAAAACAACAGATTCCGCCAGTACTTCCTGTGTCCCTGGGAGCGACCCACTTTCTAGACCTATCAAACAGATTTGGGACCCCGTGACCCTCACAGTGCTATTGGGGAGCTCTGCCCCGCCGGGATCTGGGACGTCTCCCAAGATCCCCGTGGCCTCGGTCTGCCTGCTCGTCAGCTGGTGTACAATGACATGACCGATCCCTGGCCACTCACTGTGTACCACCTTGAGATCTCAAAAATACACAGAATGACAGAACAGAGAAACATAACTTGGCCAAGTCAAACGCGCTTACCCGGGGTTCCGGTCCTCCGGCTCAGGAGTCCTGCGAGGTCTTGGGGATCCCGGAGAGCCCCCAAATTATGTTGTGCCCGAATCGCGATACCTCAAAAGACCACCACCAGGAGCCGAGTCCGTTGCAAACCACATGAGGATCTTTTTATTACAAATTACAAGCTGCAGCTCGGGCTCACACACACACCCCCACCGCCAAAGCGGTGAGAGCCGAGAGCCTTGAATATGTTTTCAAAGGTAAAGTCAGAACAACATGACAGGTAAATGCCTGAAGAAAATTCAGGCTTTCAAGTGAAAATTAGAATTTTGGAAAACTTGCATTCACTGCTATGATTCTGAAAGCTTACCCACATTTAAAGATACTTCTATCTTAACATAAACATTTTATATTGTTTATAAGTAAATATAATAATGCTGTAAATTTTAATATAAAAGAATACAAAAAGGTTTCTAACAAGAGGTGTTCCCTGCTGGACTGGGGTAAGGCGTAGTGGCAGACCGCTTGCTGGGTAAACATGAGATTCTGAGTTTCAGCCGCACACTGGGTTGTGTGGAAGGCAAGCTCTAATGTAAATTCAATACCTATTATAGTCTGAAATGTCCATCAAAAAATACTCTAATCTTTTCTACCTACGTAATCTGTATGAAGCTGGGCTTTCTTCATAAATGTCTCAACAGACTGAATGCAGAAGTCGGTGTGAGATTCCAACCGTCTTCTGTAAGCCAGATAGTAAAGAGACTTGTAAATCTATAAAGCAAGGCCACTTTTCCTATTTTTCGTTGTCAAATATAATTACTTTTTACAAAATGTTATAACAACATAATGGGTCGCCTTTAATTTCTTTTCTTTTCTTTTTTTTTTTTTTTAATAATATGGAGATTATCAGTGAGCACAGCACTCATGCAAGCTCTTCAGTGAACTTGGCAATTTGGGGAAAATGTGCAAGAACTCTAAGACCATAGGGTTTGGGCACTGCTGCTTAGGTTACAAATGCAGACTGCAGGGCAGACACTGAGGAGGTACTCTGATGCAGGTGCTCTACCATTTGCCCTCCAAGAACTAAGCACAGCCTGCTTAGCTTCTGGGAGCAGAGGCCACCACAAGGGCTCCAAGGCGAGAGTTAGAGCCACTTAATGTCGCAGGTATTTTGGTACCTTGGGCTGTCTGACTTCCTGCCGGAGAGAGCAGCAGCTCAGGGTGTGAGGAAAGCCTTTCTGAGGGAGCTGATTAAGAGAGAAAGTCCAAATGCTCCCTTTGCTCACCTTTTCTGGGGTGTGGCACAGCAAGAACCCAAGTTTTCACATCCCAGTATTCAGTAAATTAATCAGTACTTTAGATTGAAGAAACACTATTAAAATTTACCTTCTCTTCAATCCATGATTCAATAGAAGTCTTGTTTCTGAGAATAATTTTTATCTGGAAATGAAATGAGAGTGAATTTAACATTGGTTAACTTTAACTTTGGTTTACTTCAGATCATTACCATCCTAATTCTGAGACAGCTTTTATTTTTCTACCACAGATTAAGACAGCAAAGATGGCAGACGTCAAGTAGCAGGTAGTGTGCAGCCCATCTGACTCTAAAGTCCTTCTCAACTAATGCATTATGGCTCCTCTATGCCAAATTCATCACAAACACCCAAAGCAAAGCTGACCCAACACTTTGATTAGAATTCATCTCTTATTAACAAAACATTAATATAAATAATTTAATAGGAAGTACTTAAATGTACTTCCTATTAAAATTTATTACCGTGTACGTGTATACATAGTATACTTGTGTACATGTGTGTGCATTGAGGGTATGCACCTGTGTGGAGGTCAGAGGAAAATGTTGGATGACCTCCTGTTTTCTGCCTTATTCGCTTGAGACTGGGTATCTCACCAACCTAGAACTCAACATTTTTCAGCTAGGCTGTGAAGAGTTAGCCTGGGTGACTCCATTTTGAAATGAGGAGCCACCTTACAGGGAGTTGAACTCAGATACCAGGAAATACCCCCACTTGCAGTTTTTCCCTTTAAAAACCCTGCTCACTCAGGGCTCAGGGTCCCACTTCTCTACTGCTATGTCAGTGAGACTTGGGTCCCAAGTTCGATCTCTCTCATAATAAAGCTCTCTTGCTCTTGCATCAAGTCTCCTGGTGGTCTCTGAGGGTCCTGTGATCCTGGCATAGCAGCTGGTAGCTACCAAGTCCCAGTTACCTGTCTCCATCCCACTTGCCACTAGTGCTGGGGTCATACGCACTAGCACACAGCTTTTACATGGGTGGCAGGATCCCAACTCAGGTCTTTATGGTTGCACAGAAGTGCTTTCACCCACTGAACTACCTTTCCAACCTTATTATTCATGTTTTTCATTAACTTTAAATTTATGATTGCTCTATTCAGATTTTAACAGTGTCTCATTTCTGTCAACCTAAAATTTTTCTCATGTTATGGTTTGAACAAAAGTGTCCTTCACAGGCTTACCTGGAATGCTTGGTCCACAGCTGACAGTCTATTAGGAGATTCTGGAAACTAGTTTTGGCCTAACTGGAAGATGGTCCCTGTGGGTGTGTCCTTGGGTGGTTGAACGTTTTACTGGTCCGCCCCCCACACCCTCTTCACCTCCTATCCACCATGCTGTGAATAGCTTCCTCCTCTATTGGCTCCTTGCTCTGATGTTCTGCCTTACTGTGGGCTAAGATAGACTTTGAAGTACAGAGGCTTGAATTTCTCGAACAGTGAACCCAAATAAGACCCTCCTGCCTGACTTTATTTGTCAAGTCTCTGTCCCAGCAACACAAACTAACTCAGGTTACACTTGCCCTAGTTTCTTTGCTATGACTAAGTCCACGTACGAAAGATTTCACACCAAGATCTTAATTTGTTTTTACTATGATTCTTAATTATAAGCATTAGGAAAAAAAAAAAACTAATCTCTTAATACTCCCTCAGGAGCCTCTTCATTTTCATTAATATTTATATTTACTAAGCACATGAATGGGTCACTTAACCTTTTCAACAATCACTCATTTATTTGTAAGGAAGAGAAGACAACACTCTGCTGTCAATCTGTTTTGGGTGACTGAAAGATCGTGGGCAACTGCAGGGTAAGAGCAGCATTCTCAGCTCTGTATTTTCATGTCTCACAAATCAGTGGCTAGATATCCTGGCAAAATTACTTCAAAATTATCTAGTGTACACAGGTGATTAACTCACTGATTACAGATAAGCAAAAGTAGTTTCTCCCACACAATGAATCTCTACAAGCAGGTTTAGAACTTTACCTGTATGAAAAACAACATCCCAACAGCTATGGTTGTTCCCAAAGCTAATCCCAAGGCAAACAAAGTGGCGGCAAATGCAGCCAATCCGAAGGGAACAATTGGAAGAGGGTCTCTCCTGGCTGCACTCATGTCAATCTTGACTGTGTTCCACCCGAAGGAGAGCTGCAAGCAGTAACAATGCACATGTGAAATGCTTGTTGGAAATAAGACCTACAGCACTACAACAGAGCTAGGGAGATGGCTCAGTAGATATGTGCTTGCTGCGTACGTATGAAGACCAAGTTTGGCCCTCCGGCTTCCACATCAATGTTCCCTAGGCATGGTGGTTCTCCCATACACACCGCATTTCCAGGGAAAGCTGGCAAGCCACACTTTAACCTTTAATCTTATCTTAACCACCAAGTTCAGTTGAGAGATCCTGCCTCAATGAAATAAGCAGAGGTGGGCATGGTGGTGCATACCTTTAATCCCAGCTATCAACCATGAGTGTGAGCCTGATCTGCAAAGCAAGTTCTAGACAGAGAGAGAGAGAGAGAGAGAGAGAGAGAAAGGAAAGAAGGAAGGAAGGAAGTGGAGAGACATCAAGGAAGACTCCTGACATCTGCCTTGAATACCCACATGCATGCACCCAAACATGGCAATGTGCATGTACACAGGCACACTATCCACAGAAAATGTATAAAAATAAAACCCCAACATGAGCAAAAAGATAAAGACATGCTGACCAGGCAACTGCAGCAAATTGCAGTTTCTAACAAACACTTGGCTTCCACTTGACATCTACTGTGTTTTTAATTTCAGGAATCAAACCCAGGGCCTCACACATGCTGGGGAAGAGCTCTGCCACGGAGCTATATACACCTCCACCTCCACTATTAGTTACTCTTTAATGTTAGTTGTTTTCTCAGAAGACTCAGTTTGACCCCACAAATATGAATAGTTATGAACAGCAAGGGAACACTGTCTCCATGCTTTTCTAATTTACAATATTCTTCCACAGCAGCAGATACAGCATGTTCCATAACCAGTGATCAAGAGCTGATAAAATCTGGCTAAATAGATTCTGCAGATGTGTAGTACCTGGCATGTACAATGTTCTAAAACAGTGGTTCTTGACCAGTTTGGGGATCTCATATCATATATCCTACATTTGAGGCATTTACAATTCATAAAAGTAGCAAAATTATAGTTTATGAAGTAGCAATAAACTAATTTTATGGTTGAAAGCAACCATAGCATAGAAGTTAGTTGCTAACATTTAAAAATCTGAAGAGTTCATATAAAAATTCAGATTTCTAAACAATGGAAGATTAGCACTGCTGAGCTAGGACTGAGTGGAAACTACAAACTGGCTAAAATCACATTGACCCCTGTGTGAAGGATGTGTAGTCTCCAGTTTCTTGTACACCTATTGAGCCCATGTGCCTCTTTTACTTCCAAGCCTATTTAGTGACTTTTTATTTATATCACCTCCGAACTTTAGCTCATGGCTAAGTTTCCAAAAGTCAACTCAAACTGTTTCTGGTTTAATATGTTTATTTTCGGAGTGTGCTTGCTCCATGGAGCAAATGAACAAAGGAATGTTGATCTGCTGCAGAAACTGAATGAAGAGAAAGGAACGGACCAGGGTCTTTCACGTCTAGTTCTTTCCGCTCATTACACTCACCACTCCACTAAGTTAGAAACATAACAAATCGTGGATGAGGGAAAAATAATACACATAAACTTCAATTGGAGCATAAAAGGTGAGTTTCCAGAATAAAATAATCTTTCTTCATTTTCAGGATTGAGAACTTTTTAAAAGGAGGAAGAGGCAAAGTTTTTGTACTAGCTAAATCACAAACAGTGTTATTTGCAAAAGAGATCTCCCTCTTCAATGACCTGGACAACACCAGTGCACCTGACACCGTGCAGTGCATCTCAGTGCTCACCCACCCGATTATAAAGCTGCGTGTACATGGTCATCACAAAGATGAAAGCAGCATGGATGCAGCCCAGAGGCACTAACAGGAGAAACAGTGTGAATGAAGCATGGTTCTGGTGACCACAGCAGTTGTTGATCCAGGGACAGTGGTGGTCCATCTTCATCACACATCTAATAAGAAAAACAGGTATGAAGCACAACGCAGAAAATCCTGTCCATTTTAGCTCTAGTTTTTAAAAGATCAAGCAAATAGGAATCGAGTATGTTCAGACTCACAGGAGGATTAATTCTCATAAAGCAGGTACATCTTTACGACTTTCTGAAGTTTTAGATGGTGACTTCTTTAAAATTCTAAGTAACACAAGAGTAAGCAGACATCATAACAGCTTCTAAAGCAAACATGCCTGCTACAAATAGAATTTGTTTAAAGAAGCTGGGTGGCTCCACGAGTCTCAGTACAAATGAGGAACTCAGCAGCCGTTCCTCTCAAGCTTACAAACACTCCCCTCACTCACAGTTCACACGTGACTCCACAGAATGCTAGAGCTCTCCAAACATGCAACTTCCTTCCTCACAGTACATGTTAGAGATGGAGCTTCTGGCCCAAGCCAACCCCAGCATGGAAGACAGAACGGGAAGCAGCCTTGACAGTGCTTCTGCTATCTCTCCGTTAAAAGAAAGCTTCCTAGCAACAGCCCAATTTTTAGCTGTATCTGATGATTTCCTACATTTCATCTTAATCAACAGCTAGGTCCTGGCGTATTTTGCATTTTTTAAAAATAGTGATTCAGTTTTCTTCCATATGAATGAATCTGAGAAAACCAGGCTAATTCAGACTCAAAATAATTCTGAAGTTAGTCAACATGGCAATCAATGAATGCAACTAATCCTGATACAGCAAATGAAAAAAAAAAAAAAAAAGCATAAGGATAACTTTTAATTTGGTTTTGTAGGGTTAGAAGCAAACTCTCTTCCTTATAAAAAAAAAAAGAATGAAATTATCTGTGTTGATATTTAAATATAAACTAACGTTATAGACACAGTATTTTGATAGTATGTTTGACAAAGTAGATGTATTACTGTGTTGGCTAGTTTCTGTTAACTTGATCCAAACCTACACATACTGGGAAGAGGGGTTCTCAATGAGGAAAGACTCCATCAGAGCAGACTGTGGGAATTTTCTTGGTTGCTGATTGACATCGAAGGAAACTAGCCCACTGTGGGAAGGGCCACCCCTAAGCAGATGGACCTGGGCAGTCTAAAAATGGTAGCTGGGCAAGCCACTAGGCAGCATTCCCCGGTTTCTGGTTCAAGGTCCTGCCTTAGCTTTCCATGAAAATGGACTGTAACCTGTAAGCCAAATACATCTTTTCCTCCCCCAGAATGCTTCTGGTTAGTGTTTGTTTCATCACAGCAATAGAGACATAAACTAGGACACTTGTAGAGAATACAAACGGTTTCTATTATGATAGAAATACAATGACAGAGAGTAGAAACGACATGGATCGGTCCCCCTACCCCACAACAGAAGTCACATACCTGTTGCACTTTCTGCAGTGATGGGAACGTGGTGCCTTGTATGCTTGGCAGACTTTACAGTACTGGAGATACATGCTATCCTGAGAATTTTCCTTAACAGGAAAAAAGGCATGTTAGTTACCTGACCCTAAATAATAACAAGTTGGGCTTTATAAACGAAGGTTCTTATAGTGGTATAAATTTCTTTTATGGATGAAGGAGAGAAGGAGGTTATTAACTTAAATTTTCAATGCCTTTGTTTTTGCTTAAGTACTTTTAAGTGATGAAACTGTAAGTACAGCTTCATTCTCCTTTGCCTAAAACATCTAGACATCCCTTGTGGTGCCAGTAGCTCCCATGCATTCTGAGCTAGTTGCCTTTGTTTACCCTTATCTTCACTACACAGGTTTATTTTTATTATTTTTTTCAGTCACACAAGGCTGTCTAGTTTCTGGATATGTGTTCCCACATGTTCTCAGCCTGAGGCACCATCTTTTTCCTTTCTTCTCTGTAAACTTGCTATATTGCCCAGGTGGGCCCAGCTCATGTGATGACATACCCATGCCTCCCCAGTGCAGAGATTATTAAGGCATGAACTACCACACACATTCTCTCTTTTTTAAACAAAGAACAAGTATTTAATTGCTTTGAAAATAGCTAATGTAGATCAATATTTTCAAATAGACATAATTCTAAGCATACGTGATCATCAGTGACTAGAGTAGCACCCAGTGTCTCCTAGAACAAAGGTTGATAAGGCAAAACCAAAGTGTAATTATCATGGCAAACTAAACATAAAATTATGCAAAGATCATTGTCAAAATGGATCTTTTTCTTACCGGTTTCCACCCCCGAGGGACAAAGCCAGGACCAGCAAACATGGCATTGAAGTAATTATAAAGAATCATGACAGTCCAGTTTATCAACATGATGAAATTCACACTTCCTCCAGTTGTATGTAAAGGCCAATACCACAAGACGGAGTCAATCATGGCCATTGTAGAACATATTGCTATAACACCAAGGGCTATGATGGGACCCCAGTGACACAGTCTCTTTAAGTCTTGAAGATTTTCAAACTTGATTACTGAGCAGAATGTGCCCATTTTGGTGAAGGATGCTTTCTTTTTTCTAAAGAACTAGAGATCTCCTCTTCCTGTGCACACATTTCTGTGTGCAACAAGTCCATGTGTGTTCCTGAGTTGTCATGCCTTTGGTTGACAGGGTGCTGACATGGAGTATGCCATTTTCACTCTTGGTATCCAAAGCTCTTTATCTCAGTTAAAAGAACCTAGGTTGGTTTGAAACTCAACCTAAAGAAAATAAATCTTTTCAAAAATTCCATGCACCATTTATTGAACTTCAAGAAGCACTGAAACAGCACCCCAAAAGCACACTTAGTGTTCAGTTTACATCTTACCGAGAACAAAAAGAATTACTTTGGACTTATCCAAAATATAGCCCAAGCTTGAACTGCCTGTAAACTGGACACATTAAACAGTTTTACTCCTTTGTTTAAACCTTTAGAAAGGATCAACTATCCCATGCTTATTGGATAAGTTTGAGAGATCAAAGGCTTAGAGAGCTGAGAAGCGGGGGCCTTATCTAATTATAACTTATCTAATTCTCTCTACAACAGAAACTGGCTTATAGAGGTTGTGTGATTAGATCGACCAAGGTCACAAGTAACAGCTGAGCTTACAATAGAAGCCAAGGCACCGACCTTCTAGGACATTCTAAACTGCCAGTCAAAGAGTTGTGAATTGACTGTGATATTCTCTACGGACACAATACCTTGTGTATAGATAACCCGCCGTGTTCCCCCAAGCGCCAATATTAACAATCGATCGGGGTTAAAGGTATAGGAACAAGGGTGAAAGCAAACATGAAAGTGTCATGTCTGCGTGCGAAAAAATCACGACTGAACCAGTGCACGAGAGCCAGCACAAACATGATTAAGAAAAATAAAACTAATTTCCTCCGGGGGAGAGGGCAGAAGAAGGGAAGAAGGCAAGCACGGGGGAACGGTTGTAGACCCGAGTTCTGAACGGAGTGGAATGCGTCGGGAAAAGACCTACGCTATATGGGCATGACGTATGCATAACGGATTCCCACGCAGCTGATGCGCCTGCCGAGTGCCTGCCTCAGTTTCCCGCCCGTGCTTGATGATCCTGGACCTTCACTCACGAGACAAATGTCTTATTAAGCGAGGTTAGGCTCAACGTTTTGGAGATGCTGGCTCGACTAGGTCCAGGGGAAGACAGCTCACACGCGGATTGCACCCCCTGCAGTGATCCCCTCAGTCAGCCCTCCGGGGCTAGCTCCACAGCCATCGCATTTCCGGAACGGCCTGGGCTCACCCGGAACAGATTTTCTCTCCTTATACCTCCGTCATGAGCACTTCAGTCCCGAGCAAGCCGAAAGCGAACCCTGTCAGCGATGAGAGCGCGACCAACTCCGACCCGCGCGCTTTAAGCTCACGCGGCCGTGAGGCTCCCGCCCAGGCCCACGGCGCAAGCTCCGCCACAGCCACTTCCGGCAGGTGCGCTGCGTCAATCTTCCCTCTGGAAGCAGGCGTCTGCAATTTAAAGCTTGGGAGACCCCCCCCCCCCCAGCCTTCTTCTTGAACGTGGAGTGTGGGGAAATCTTTTCGGTGATACTCGGGAGCATGCAGGTTTTCGCAGGTTTTTTTAAGGGGACCCTGAAAGTGAAGTTTTCCCTTAGTTTTACTCTCGAAGACTGAGTGGAAAAGAAAAGGCGCAGGCAACTTCGTTTCCGGAGGACAAGGATTGCGAAGAGCAACCAGGAAGCGGCTGGGCTGGGAGTTGTCCCGGGTTCCCGCTGTGCTTAAGGTTTCTTCTCTGGGTCCCTGCGCCGAGGTCCGGCGCCCTTCGCGAGTCCTGCTCTGAGCTCCATCCCGGCTCCAGCCGACCATTCCCGAGCTGCCATGTCTTCCGACTTCGAAGGCTACGAGCAGGACTTCGCAGTGCTCACCGCTGAGATCACCAGCAAGATTTCCAGGGTCCCTCGGCTCCCTCCGGGTGAGTATCCTTCCCGGCCGGGCGGGGGCGGCCTGGAGAGCCTGGAGCCGCGGAACGCGCCTGTGGTCTCCTAGGCGCGGGGCTAGTGTGGGCGGTGCTGGCGGCCTGAGGAGGGCTGGGTCTTGACTTGGTAGTCCAAGGGTGGTTCAAAGGATTAGCGCCTTGTTCATGGAAACCGTTTTGGGGGTGGTGTCGAGTTCCTACTCCATCGCTTGTTTAAAACTTGTATAACCTTAGAAACGGTGTCACCTGCATCTTGATTTTTTTTTTTTTTTTAATATGAAGGTAAGAGTATTCAAAGGAAATGTAACGAAGTGTCAAGATTGAGGCTCTACAAATGCAGCAGCGTTGTCTTTTTTTTTTTGGTAAATGGTACTGTTATCCTTATTTGCTGTAGTTAAAGTGACAAGCCAAGATGCCTGAATTCAAATCCAGTTCTTCCCACTTAGAAGTTGTCTCCTAGGATAGTTTTCGTTATCTTTCAAAACTTCCTTCTTGGTTCCGGAGAATCGAACCTCTCTCATTAGGGCTGCTGCGAAGATTAAATGACACACATCTGTGAACCCTTTGTGTTAGCTCTTGTTAGGATTCATAGTTTTCAGAACTCTGCCCTGGTTTTGTGTTTCTCATCCTTCTTGGGTATTTATAACCCAGTTTTATAAAAAACTTGGTGCAGGGTAATTTTTCTCACTTTTAAAATTCGGCATCTCGCAGATAGTTCCCTCTTTGTCAACAGTGTGAAGGTGGGGCCTTGTCTGATTTCCTTGACATTTCTTTTCGAAGGGCTTACAAAAATGTGTTTTAATAAACAGGTGATTATAATCTTGTGACTTTTAAGGTAGAGTTTTAGGATTTTTTCTTTAACTACAGATTTAACTTGAGTAGTTAGTAACAAATTACGAGTTATATTTGTTAATTTTTTTTGGCTCAGTTTCCTTAGGAAAATTGAACAGTCATTGGGCTGCTGAACTTGCCTCTACTTTAGCTCTGGAACATACTGTCTAGAAAAGATGATTCCCATTGGTCATCAAAATTGTGGGTAACTTCACTTTCTTAACTGGTTAGTACAGTCCAAAATGCCAGCAGTAACTTCTTTTGACTCTAACTTGTTCCTTTATCCCCTTTCCAGAATTTCCCCCCAAACTTTTTGCTTATAAATAATTTCTTCTTTTATTCCCTTGTCCCCCACCCCACCTGTTTTCTGTTACTAGGGATATTTGCTTGAAGCCCTGACCTCTGAACTTACATCCCACTCATCTCCTGAAGTCCCAGTTAGTTCTGAAGGAGGTGGATGATGTCTTAAAGAGGTTTATGAGTTCAAGTGAGGGAACAAGAGGAGAGAACAAGGCAGCATGTACCACGGAGCTGTGCTGCCTCAGATTTTTGTGGACAAAGTGGATGATGGCCCCCTGCCTACATGATTCTTCACTTCGCCTGTTCTCTGCAATCCCACTTTTTTCCATTGCCCAAGATCCTCTTGTCATTGTTGTGTGAGACTGTTGCCTTTGAATTGAGTCCAGGGCCTCAGAGGACCAGGACCTGTAGTTGCAGTTGGATTTTGCTCATTTTGAATTTTATTGTGTTTTTGTTTTGTTTGTGTTAGCAGTAGAAACATTTCTTTATTTGGAAAAATAGCTTTAGTATTGAGAGATTGTTTTACAAAGTAATATCCAGGGTACAAAGTTGTGAAGACTCTTTCTGAGAAAACAGATTTTGTTACAATTGAGTTTTCTTGCCTTTATGTTTAAAATTCTTACCACATAGAAGGAAACAATTGAATTAAGTATAGTAAAAAGTAAAGATACTGGTATGCCTCTCCTTATGTTTAGTGTAATGTGAAACCCAAACATAGCAGCCATATTTCATTTGAAAGGAGAGTGTATTGCTGGCACTGTGGAAAACAAAAACAAAAATGTGTACTTACTTGAATAATTAAATGACTTTAAAATACAGTGGTTTTCCTCTTAATAATAACTTGTGCTTGCTCTTTTTTTTTTTTTTAGCTTGTTTCTAATTGAGAGAAAAAGATATTTATGAATTTATGAACTAGCAGGGATTAATAATGTAACCATTACTTTTACTAATTAATACTGTAATTACTGGTAACTGTAGTACCCCACAGCATCATAGTGGTTGTGTTACTCAGCTGAAATAGATCCAGATATGAACTGTAATTTATTTGAATTTTTAAAAAAATTGGAGTAAACTATAAAAAGTCAAAGCAGCTCATTCCCCCACAAAATAATTTAAGTTAGAGTTCCCAGAATCTGTGGAAATTAATTACTGTGTGCTGTGCATGTGCGGGTATTAAGGTGACTTCCAAAGAGAATTAAAAAAAAAAAATTCTCATATTTTATTTTAAAAAGAAACTTACTCTGTAATACTTTATTAATAAAAGACTTTGAAAACTTTATCAATAAGAAACTCTTTGAACCTTGCCAGGCCACAGAGGAAGACAATGCAACCAGTCCTGATGAGACCTGATAGGCTAGAGTCAGATGGAAGGGGAGGAGGACCTCCCCTATCAGTGGACTTGGAGAGAGGCATGGGAGGAGATGAGGGTGGGAGGGTGGGATAGGGAGGGAATGAGGGAGGGGGCTACAGCTGGGCTACAAGGTGAATAAACTGTAATTAATATAAAAAATAAAAATAAAAAACTCTTTAAAGTGTTTGAATCTTAACTAATTTTAATAGCTGTGATTTTTAGATGAGTGAGCCCCTTAATGAATACTGTTGTTGTTACTGAATTTGAAGATTGGTTTTTGATTTGTAAATGATTATTGTTCTATGGGGAAGTCAGGGAAATCAATGAGTCCAGACCATAGCTCACTTTACATTCTGGATTTTGTGATGCTGGGAGTGAATTTCTTAGCAGAAGAGTTCTTTCCACAGGGCAGAGCTCCCATTACAGCAAGCAGGCATCTTAGAGGATCTTCAACAGAATTTCATTTTGCAGTTACTTCCTTATCTCCCCATGGTCATTTGTGAATCCTATTAGTCTTACAGCTTTCTTTCTGTGTCTAAACTAGAGTGAGGTTGGAATGTACCAAGAATGTACTGTGGCAACAGGCTGCTGATATCAGACCTATTTAGGATCCCACCTCTGCATGAGCTTACATAAAGCTTACGTAAAGCACACGTAGTGGACAGATTTCCTGGCCTCTGTAAGCTTGCCTGAACTTCCATCTTTAGAATAAGAAGGGATGGATGATCATTTTAATCTTATAATGCTGTAAAATACAAATGCAGCATGCAGTACAAAGAAAACGTAACAAACTAGCCCTTGAGGGTTATCATTGTATTAATCAACTGTGCTTCAGACAGCAGAGGGCAGGGTCAGCGCAGAGGGCAGGGTCAGCTAGGATCTAGCTCTTCAGACACTGTCATCTTAATTGTACTTTAAAGGGAACCTAGCACTAAACTTCTTGCTTCCTTTCTGTGCCTAAACTAGAGTGAGGTTAAAGTGTCCTAATGAAAATGTGCACTTGAAGAGTAGGTGGTCAGGGCCCTGGGATGTGGAAGTGGCAATGTTTTTGAATTCAGGGTATCAAGAAGGAAGGGAATCGAGGGAGGGGAGTGGCAGTGATGGAGCAAAACAGGTGTCTTTTAGAAAGAGATCCTTGAGTCTAATGGAGCAACTGTCACACTGGAAAGTTTAGGAGCTGGTTGAAGCTGCCATATATGATACTTTCAGTTGAGTATATTGTGGAAACACCATCAGCTGTTATCTATGACCCCATTATGTTTTACAAAAAGTGTTTATAGAATTTCAGTCATCAATACATATTTAACAAATTTGTGTCAAGTATGCATACACACGTTTTCATTTTACACTGAGGCACATCTCTAAACTCGGGGTGGGGTGGGGGGAATCTTGTTCTCTTAGTTCAATTATTTTAAGTAATGGCTTCATTTTGTATTTGTGGTATTGGGGCTTGGACCCAAGGCCTATCTCTTGTTAAATACTCACTTAGTTAGCTGTGTTCCTGGCTCTTAGCTTTTTACTTTTAGAATGTTTGAAATTATGTAAAAATCACAAAATAACTCTTCATTTATCCATGTCGGCAGCCCTTGTTAACACCTCACCTTTATATGTTTGCTACAAATCCTGAGTCCATATTATTTTTTTACTGGCTTAAGCCCATCCTTGTTCACATCTTCGTAGTTAAAGCTAGAAGGAATTCTTTTCCCTTTTAAACCCAGTGTCCTTTTTCTACTTCAGGATCCAGGCATGGATCCTACAAAACATTAAGTAACTGTAGGGCCTTACACTCCTGTGGGCTGTAACAGTTTCTCAGGGTGCCCTTGCTTTTAGTGAGCAAATGGTTTGATGGAGTAATTGTGAGACACGGTAGAACACTCCTTGGTTGGGATTTTTCCCAGTTTTATTTGTTTGTTTTTTCCTTTCATTTTTCGTCTGGGGTGATGGGTTTTGGGAAAGAGAGACCCAAACTGCTCATTGTCCTCCCATAATATCAAGAGGACATGCTCAGCATGCCCTTTCACTGCTATTGTTAATTTTGATCACCTGGCCGAGGTGTTTGATGAGCTTTCTTAATATAAAATGTGCCTCCTTACTACTTGGAAGGAAATCAGTATGTTCTAGAAAATTGATTGGCTTCTATGAGTATGTATCTCCCTGACCCTGGTGTGAGCAAGGGTGAGAGTCACTTAAAGTTAGTCCAGCAGTTGTTTTCAAGGCTCTGTGACTGGAAGGCAGAGTTGTGTCAGAAAGCAGCACTTCCATGTCCTGTGTGGTGAAGATGGGAGTCTCAGAAGAGTGGGTGTTCTCACTTGGAAAGTGCTGAGCAGAAAACTAAAAATGAGCAACACAAGACATAGGGGGAATCTCTGGATGAATGTGATGACCAGACAGAGAAGGGAGTTGTGCTTAAGAAATGGCTTGGTTATTATAGTGTCTAAATAAACCATGGAGAGTCAGCACCTCCCAGTTAAAAGTCATTTCATTCACACACACACACACACACACACTTAAAACTTCATTTAGAAAATACATGTTGAGTTTTAAAAAGAAACTATTTGTTGTCCAGAATCCCAAACTTTAAAAAATATATATATATGTATAAATATGTATATATGGGTGTGTGATATATATATATATATATATATTTATTTATTTATATATATAAATGTTTGCCTGCATGTGTATGTACCACATGCATGCAGAGCTAGTGGAGGCCAGTTCCAGGTCCCCTGGAGCTGGAGTTATAGACAGTTGTCAGCTACCATGTAGGTGCTAGGAACTGAATCCCTGCAGGAACATTGGTGCTCTGAACTGCTGAGCCCTCTCTGTAGCCCTCATACCTTATTCTTAACATTATTGAAAGCACAACACTAAAGAGTTACAAGACCTTACTGAGTTTTGAGAAGTGTTTTCATATATATGAGTGTTAAACTCGAGTCACATCAGTGATTCCAATTTATTGCAGTGGAGACTCAGCAAACCCCTCAGGCCACCACTCTTATCTGCTACTGTTGGCATAATCTCTTCTACAGAACACAATTCTTTTTAGTTTCCCTTATAACTATATGACACCTCCTAAAAACTCAGCCCTTCCTTGGATTTTAATTAACCCATATTGCAGAATCAGTGCTCATCGTAGTTTGTAGAATGATCTGTTTCCTTTACATGTTCTGATCTGGTTGATCAGAAAGGAGAAGGATGTTCTAAAATAGGAGGCTTTAGAGCAGTGGAATCCCAGCTCCTTTCTATGACTATCAGATAAAACAAATATTTACATTACAGTTCGTAACAGCAGAATTACAGTTAGGAAGTGACATCAAAATAATTTTGTGGTTCGGGTCACCACAACATGAGGAACTGTATTAAAGACTTGCAGCATTAGGAAGGTTGATAACCAGTGATATTCAATGTATGTTGTATAATTATTATTTCTTTGATATTATTGCTTGTTTTAGATGAGAAGAAGCAAATGGTTGCCAACGTGGAGAAACAGCTTGAAGAGGCCAGAGAACTGGTGCGTAGTCTTAGGGTTGTACTGAGTACAACCCCTAGAGCTGAACCCTGGCACCTGCTGAGTGTGCTGTGGACATATGTGGAGCAGTATGCACAAGGATTTTCATTTCTTTTCAGATGAAAGGAAATTTAGTAGCGTCTAGAGATTTATTCTTTGTAATCAAGAAAAGCCAGTCTCTAATTTATATCCCTTCAGAAGACATCTCCCAAGAGCTAATCTCCTAGTACACGATCTTAGTAGCTACTATCTGATAAAGATGCACCACACCACACATTAGGGAAAGTGCATTGTTATCTTCAATTTTTTTACTTTCTCAGAACTCCTGTGAGATAAGTGTTGACTTTCAAAACTGACACAGGTCTGAGCTTTCTATCAACTTGGAAGCTAAAGAAGCTTGCCAGTCTCCATGGATGCCCACAGAAGATGTGAGATTTCTTTTGTGTGTGCACATGTTCATTTGCATGTATGTATGTGTGTGTATGTACAAGTGCACATGTGTATATGTGCACCTAAGTACATACGGGAGTGGAGACCAGAAGTCAACATCATATTCAGTTTCTCTCCACCTTATATTTAGAGATGGGCTCTCCCACTGGACCCCAGGCGCACTGACTGAGCTAGATTGGCTATCCATCCGTCTCCAGGGATCCTATGTCTACTTTCCAGGGACTGAAATTACAGGCATGCATCTTGCCACAGCCAGGGTTTATGTGGTTGCTGGTGATTAGAACTCAGTTCCTCATGTTTGTATGGCAAGCACTTTGCTGACTGAGCTATTTCCCCAGGACCCAAGACCCAAGACTCATAAGTGAGAAACTGAAGCCTTGTGTTACAACAAAAGCAGCTGCCAGACTTTCAGATTGGTTGTTTAAATTCCCTGGTCCCCAACTTCCACAGGAGAGATGCAAATACTTGCTTCCAGCAGGAACACAAAGCCTGGGAAACAAGCCACATATAGCAGCCTGGAAGTAAGCCTGTTCTCTGTTCCATAAAGACATGTGACAGCATTCTTCAGTGTTGCTCTGTGTGGCTAGACTGTGAGATAGGGCGTGGACAGGGTTTTTAGAACATCACATTCACGCTCAGGGGACCCTGTAGAAGCATCAGAAGCTCATGGCAAAATGATGCCTAGATTGTTGCCACCACTGTTACCAATGAGGACTGAGCTTAGAAAGGCTACAAACCCACCTGAGGTCCCACACCGTACTGTGTGCTCCATAGGCTTTGTTCCTGGATGTGCTACACATAGAGCCCTGGCTCAGACGCTCCTGTTTCATAATAGTAAATCCCTAAGGTGGGGACCAAAGAGGGAAAAGTATTTTGTCCCAGTTTTGGTTGTTGAAAGCCAAGTGTTGCAGAAGCTGTTAGATTGTTGCTGTCCATCACAGGCCAAGTGAGTGCACACCTTTTTGAGTACTGCAGAGCGCCTTGGGGTGTTTCCTCAGTATTTGTGCTGGTAGACTGAAGACAGTTTTCTGTTAGCTGCTATGACTTGCTTGAAACACTTAGACATGGCGGGGATGCAGGCATTTTGGACATTGTTTTCTTGCAGAACCTCCTTGGACCCTTAGGCAGCTCAAGGACAATTTGAGTCTCTGGGAAGACAGAGATGTCTCTAGAAGGCAGTTGGAGAACCTGATGTTTCTCAGGTTTTAATGAATAATACTTGTTAGTGGAGCTTTCGAGCAGGAAGTAGTCCCATTGAACAGCGGACCTTTCCTGGGGTCTAAGGTCGACATGACAGGCACCTCCATTGTCACTGTGTGGTTCTCATTGTGTTCATAATGACCAGTGTCTCTGACCCATGTGACTTCTAGGCTCTGTGGACTGCTGCCCTGTCTCCATCTCCACAGTTCTCTTTTCTCCTTCCTCCTCTTTCTGTTTATACCAATTACCTCTTTTACACCTCTTGGCTTTCATGTGAAGCCATTGACTTTAGATGTCAGAGCAGCCAGTCAGGACACTGAATGATATCAGTTCTTTGTATCTTCATACTTGATCTTAGCTAAGATGCCAAGATAGGACTTTTCACAGTGTAAGTTCTCAGTAGCATAATTGGGATGACTTTCCACACAATTACATTCTCTCTGGCAGCTTTTTTTTCTCTTTAGAACTGCTATTTTTCTCCCCTCTGAAGACTTTCTGTCTAATAGAGAATGGGAAAAGGCTAATTTCTGTAGGACTGAAGTTCCAGCATAACCAAGCTTGCAGTGCTTTCTTCTCACTAACATAAAGATCTGGATCTAAAGGAAACATTTCTGTTAGTTTAAAATACTCAGAAAGCTGAATTATTTAGTTTTGGTGACATCTTAGATTATTTATATAATAAATAAATAAATATAATAAATAAATATATATTTATAAATATTTATAAATATATAAATATATATATATTTATTTATTTTTAATAGGAACCTGGCAGAAAGCTTGACTCTGCTTTGATTGCTAGGATAGTTGTGTCACTGGCAATCGTATGGTTTGTAGTAATGTATGGACGCTGCACTTTCTGTGCTGACCGTGTCTCCCACTCTTCAGTGACTGTATAACTGCTGTGAGGACAGAATGAGCGTATGTTGTCTGCATCCCTCAGTCTGACAAGATACAGTTTGCCTTGCTAGAGATAAATATTTCCAAAGGCCTCTAGTCTCTAGCCTTAGCTAGTATGATATGGAAAGAAATGAAAGAATACAGCTAGAGAAAGAAGAGGCCAAATTATCACCCCTTAGAGATAGCATAGCCCTATTTCTAAAGACCCTGAGCCACTAGAAAGTGCTTAGATCTGGTGTGCACTTGCAGCCAAGCAGTAGGATACAGAGTCACTATGCAGAGGTCAGTCACTGATGATTGAACTTATCAAGAAAGAGATCAAGACATTTTCCATTCACAATTTAAAAATAAGGAAAAGAAAAGAAAGAAAGGAAAGAAATAGGAACAAACCTATCAAGGAGATAAGAGACCTCTGTATATAAGCTTTACAACAGTGAGGGTGCTGGGAAAGAGAATCAGAAGATGACAAGCCCTTCCATGCTTGTGTATTGGCAAACTTACTACACAGTCAGCGTTCTCTGTAAAAACCCCAGTGTCATTCTTTACAAATCTAGAAAGGGTAATCCAAAATTCATATGGACACCCAAAAGATCCCATGTAGCCAAAGTAATCCTAAATGGAAACAACAATGCTGGAAGCATCGTGATTTTAAATTGTAAATTATAAATTATACTGCAGAGCCATGTGAACCACCAGGAATTGAATAGAGGACCCAGAAATAAACTCACATAGCTACAGCCACTATTGTTTTTTACATCATTATCAAAAACATACATTGCATAATAAATGGCAGCCTGTACACCAAATGGTACTGTGAAAACTGCATTTCACAGGTAGAGGAATGAGCCTAGATCCTTTCCTTCCACCTTCCATAAAAAAAATTTGAAAATGAACTGAAGATCTTTATATAAAGCTTGAAACTGCTAGGGCAAGCACTTGAAATTTTTTTTTTAAGATTTATTTTTATTTGTGTATGGGGGCGTCGCTTACGGAGGCCAGCAGATGGTATCATAGTCCCTGAAGCTGGACTTGCAGGAGTCACTGGGCAGAGATTCTAGCAGTCAAACTCAGCAAGGGAGCAGGTACTTTCCACCCCCGAGCCATCTCTCCAGCCCTGAGAAACACTTTAAGATGCAGGCAGAAGCATGGCCTGTTCTAAAAGGACTGTAACAACACAGAATGTAGCTCCAAAGACTGATAAGATTACATGAAGTTGAAAAGCTTCACAAGGCAAAGGAAATAATTACTAGAGTGAAGAGACAACCTGCGGAATGGGAGAAAATCTTTGCCAACTGTACTTTAGATGGGGAGGGGTAATATGTAGGAAATGTCAAAAACTGAAAAACTAGACACAAGAAAATAAAAATTTCCAGTCAAAAATCAGGCTAGTAAAAATGGTTTCACATCCTTACCCATCAGGGAAATGCAAACTAAAACAGCCAGAGGTTTCGTTTTGCCTGGGCAGAGTGGCTAATGTGAAGAGCACAGAGCCAGGGTAGTGGCAGATGCTGTAACTGCAAGACGAAGCCGAAGGAGCAGAAGTTTAAAGAAGTTACTCTGGTACAGAGTAAGTTCAAAGCTGGCCTGGGTCATGTTAGACACTGCCTGAGAAAATGAAAAAACAAAACAAAACAAACAAAAAACCTAACAGGTAACCAGTACTGGCAAGGATATAAGGAGAAAGGAGGCTGCATCACTGTTGACCTGTGTGAGACCTGGTAGAGGCCGCTTGGGAATCAACCTGGAGGGTCTTAAGCCACTAATGCATATATGCCAACAATGCAGGTGTGCTGCTGTTTGCTTGTCCTTCCAGAGCTGCGTGCCCATGTTGAGTGCTGCACTGCCCACAGCAGCTAAGACGCGGGAGCAACCTAAATGTCACCAGCTGGTGGGTGGGTAAAGAATGTGTTTGGAAATGGAGTCAGGACATTTGCAGGGAAGGAGATAGAGCTAGAAACCATTATGTTAATGGAGCAAGCCAGACTCAGAAACCCAAAGATTGCTTGTTTGCTTTATTACATAGATCCTAGGCTTGAGGGAAAAGGTGTGGGGAGGGAGATCCAACAAACTAGGAAGGTAACTATGAGCAGTGAAGAGTTCTTAAGGGTAGGGGGAGAAAAAGAGGGTAATTGAAGGTATGTGGCATGAAAGAAGAAGACAGACTAACAGGGAAGCTGACTGGCAGGAAGGATACCAGGAGCTGGGATCAGGGCTGCACGCCTGTGATCCCAGTGCTCTGGGAGGCAAAGGCAGGCAGATCTCTGTGAGTTTGAGGCCAGCCTGGTCTAGAAAGTGAGTCCAGGACAGCCAAGGATACACAGAAAAACCCAGTCTCAAAAAAAACCCAAACAAAATGAAAAGAGAGAGAGCGAGACCAGAGGTAGGGGATAAAGAAGAACGAAGTCCGTGTGAGACTGCTGTAATGAAGCACGCCGCTTTGAGTGCTAACTTAAACAATTAAAACAACCAGCAGACAGCGATAGTCGCAGAGAAGTACTTTTAAATGCCCTGATTAAGTGATTTAATTTATTTAATTACTGTACATTTACGGGAGCTCCATCAGTTACTTAAATGACCACTCTTTGAGGAGGAGTAATTAAAAGTATCTTGTTTTCTTATAAAAGTACATACTGTAATTACAATTGCTTTTTGTCTATCCGTATTCTCCTATATCTATTCAATCTCCACCAGTGGACAGTAGGTGATAAGCTTGTATTGGTCAAGAACTAATATGTTACAGTGCTCTCAGAAGCAAATGCATTGCTGTGTTTTTCCATGAAGTCATTACTCTGGGCCCATTGGCTCTTGTTCCTGGTTTTTCTTTTAGGGCCCTGTACAGTTGGCCTCCCTCTGCTGAGTCCTAGAGAGCGCGGTCTATTTCTTTGTAACCATTAGTATAGTCTCCTATCAATCTAATGAGAGAGTACCTTAAGCCCATTAGAGGGATTACTCAGCTAATTTTCATGGCTGTCCTAGGAAAGAGATTTTTCTTAGAAGTGAGGAAAATAAGGCAGAGGGTCGCCGCAGTCAAGCCCCCTGCCAGTCCCCGTGGTGGTTACTTGTGGTGCCTACAATGTGAACAGAGTCTCACTGCAAAGCCTGGGCTCTGAACCATCACTGCACGACTGTGTTGGCACCCATTAAACTCTTGTGTGCTATCATTACAGGATGACAGATGAGCAAAGCATGCCCTGTTGTGATTTCAGTGAGCAAGGTGTAACTAGCATATTGCTATATCCATTTAACTCCTCATCGGTGTGGTTAGTGTCTAAGAGTTAGGCTGGAGGCCTGGTTGCATGTGATTTTCCTAATTAGGAAAGAGTTTCTCAAAGAAATGTCCTCTCATGTCTAAGCCATAGGAAGCAGTCCCCTGTCATTCTGGAGATTCATGGTCAAAAGACCGGATCAGTTTGACTTAACAAGGGCTGTTCCAAGGATACTGAGAACAAATTAACGAGAATGTTTTGATTTTTCAAAACAAACTCTTGACAAAGCAAACAGCTTAGCACCCCCATCATTCTCTAGCTGCTTCCTGAACCAATCAGGAAGTAAGTGCTAAAGCAATTTCAGTGCTACTGATCATGAGCAGGCAGCGCTGTACCTCTGGTTCCTCAGCTGTAAACTGAGGACTTAGAATCCAGCCCTTTTAGCATTGACATTTGGGCGAATAAAGAATATGCTTGTGGTTCACATTTTTCTCTCCCACTTTAGCTTGAACAGATGGATTTGGAAGTTCGAGAAATCCCGCCCCAAAGTCGAGGAATGTACAGCAACAGAATGAGAAGCTACAAGCAAGAAATGGGAAAACTAGAAACAGACTTTGTGAGTTCAGTTCTGTGCCCTCTCTTCCTTAGAGTGGTTAGCTGTGCTTTAAACATGTCTTTATTGTTTTCTCCCATGCCTTAGTTAGAATTAAGTGAGTTGTCCCAGGGCTTCTGCAAAAGATGATCAACAGATTTGTGTAGGACTTGGAGAGCTCACAGGTGTTAGAGGTAGCAAATGATGGGGTTGGGGGACATGGCTCTTAGCTAGGTCCATATCACACAGTCCTTTCATATACATAGTGCTTACTATTTAGCATTGGTTAGAATTTCAAGACCCAGTTTTTCAGGCCTTTACAGTTCACAGGCCTGAGTGCTCAGTGGGTCATACAAGCATGCCATACAAGCTTGAAGACCCGAGTTTGGAAACCCAGCAGTCATGTGAACAAATGGACAAGGTTGTGTGTATCTCTAATACTGGCATTGGGAGGTTAGGATGGAGACAGGCAGATCCTTGATGCTGGCCAGCCATGCTACCCAATTGGTGAGCAATGGGTTCAGTAAGAGACTCTATACACTTTATAGGAAATTCACTAAAAGAAATATAAAAGCATAATGTTAAAATGATTAATAATGACAGTGGAAAAGACAGTTAAGCAAATCCTACTTCTGAGCCAGGCATGGTGGGTGCATGGCTTTAATCCCAGCACTTGGAAGGCAGAGGCAGGTGGATCTCTTAATTCAAGGCTAGCCTGGTCTACATAAGTTAGTTTCAGGACAGATAGGGCTACACAGAGAAACCCTGTCTCACCCCCCACACACCCAAAATTAAAAAAAAAAAAAAAGACAAAAGAAAAAAAAAAGTCCTACTTCTAGTTATACAGCTGTAAGCATGGAAATCAGAGTCTAGAAGTGGTCTCACTGACATCTACAGCATTTTCACAGCAGTGGCTGCCATGTCTGCCTACGGGGTGAGCAGGCAGCTGCCTGTCTCTGCACAGGAGGGGCTCGCCAGCCTTCTGAATAGGATGCAGCACAGTAGATCCTGAGGACATTAGGCAGAAGGAAACAGGTCAGTCCCAGAAGACAGGTGGGGTGTATGTGCACTTTTGGGAGGTTTCTAGAATGGTCAGACCCAGAAACAAAAGTGAAATGGTTCTTCCTGAGGGTGAGGGTGGGGAGAACTGAGTGCTGTTGAAGTTGTAGACTTTCCTTGTACAAGAAACAGGGTTCTATAGCTCTGTACTATGAATTGGTCTGGTGCCGCTCAGCTAGCACTTAAAAGGACTTGAAGTGGTAAATTTTATTTCATTTTGATTTCACCACGGTTGTAGAATTCAGGTAAAAACATCGAGAAAATACTATGAACAATAAAGAGATGGAGAAAGTAATGAATGATAACAATTGTTCTTGTGTAGATGGGCATAGCAAACTAGGATTTGAATACACAACATACTCTTCACAGTTAAAGTAAAAGAGTATGTAGGTGAGGAAAAAATTGGTTCTTACGTGAGAATGACACAATTAGGTTTTATCATGAATATGCTATGTTTGTGAATCTGGGACCCACATTTATAGGGAGTCAAGAATTTATAAGGATCCTCTCTTTCTGTGTGTGGTTCTTCCGTAGTCGTTGATTTGGACAGCACACGTCTGTAATGGACCTTTCTACTGTGACAGTGTGACCAGGAAAATGCTATTTTATATCTTAATGACTTGGCCCCGAGTTTTAGAGGGCTGCATCTATGGCTCTTGCTCCTGGGCCTGTGGGAAGATAGAACATCTTGATGTGGAGACTGCTGAAGCAAAGCAGTGCTCTTTGTGGTGGCCTTAACTTGTGGGCTTTGGGAGGGACAGTTAAGTTCTAAACCATAAGTCACTGTGGTGTAAATGCCTCTGTGCTCCTTTTTAAAAAAAGACACAAGTGGGGCTGCAGCGTTGGGGGAGGGGGTGATGCTGGTTCTGAATGTCGGTGTTTAATTCCTGTGCTCTACTAGATCAGATACTCAACTACTTTACAAAAGTGTAAAACTACGAAACTACTTCTCTCATAGCAGTGTGAGGTAGGAAGAAAATTGTACTGACTTTTATAATTTGTACCCTATGTGGGTGGATTAAAAACAGAATGTGTCAATAAGTTATTCTTATGAAATTCTAAGACTACTGTTCAGTAATAAGTAATGATGACAGCAAAGTATCTGTAAGGTTTATTTTTAATTTGCTTATCTGTTTTTATGGAATACTTTTGCAGGTATTATTTCTTATAAGTTCTCCCAAAGAAAACTCCCCCAAACCCAGCAATAGATGTATCCTTTAGGAGAGCTACCTTAACAGAGAGCCACAGTCTGGAGGCTGGGAAAGGTATGTCGAGGTCACTGCATTTTAAGGCTTCTCTCTTTGTGGGTGGCTGCTTCTAGTCTACAGAATCTCCTGCACACACTGGTGGCCACACTGGAATTTAATTATCTCTTAGAAAACTGTTCTCTAATACATCACACATGCTGCGTAATGACAACTAGGGTTTCAGCATGGAAATATGAAAGAGACAGACCTCAACCCAGAACACCAAGTTTCATTTCAATCTTTGCTTGTTTATCTTTTTAGATGCTAACGTACTTCACTTCCATAGCTTACTATAACACCTAACTCAATGTTTAATCTATTTTGTTTCCACAAGAAATTAATAATGAGTACACTCCTTTACTTTAGGTATTTAGAAATTATATTTTTGGATGAGTGTTCCTTTTTCAGTTATATTTTCTACTATCCAAGTGGGTACCCTAGTAAGGGGAACAGGGACTATTTCTGACATGAACTCATTGGCTGGCTCTTTGATACCCACCCCGCAAGGGAGGAGCAGCCGTGCTAGGCCACAGAGGAGGACACTGCAGCCAATCCTGAAGATACCTGATAAGTTAGGGTCAGATGGAAGGGGAGGAGGACCTCTCCTAACAGTGGACTTGGGGAGGGGCAGGGAGGAGATGAGGGAGGGAGGGTGGAATTGGGAGGGAATGAGGGAGTGGGCTATGGCTGGGATACAAAGTAAATAGCCTGTGGTTAATATAAAAAATAAAAATTATTAAAAAAAAAAAGAAAACTAGAACCGACTACTGTGAACTTAATCTCCTAGGCCTTTGCTAAATTTTGCTAATTCACATTTATGTATATACTCACAGCTTTAGCTTTCTTCTGCCCTGTCTGCAAACATCTTTCACTGGTGCTGTTTACTTCCTTACTCAGTTACTCTTTTTATATTTTTATTTTTTGAGAACGGGTTGGGCTCACTATATACCTCTAGGACCTAGAGCTCACTATTTAGACCAGACTAGCCTTGAGTGCAGAGATGCACTGCCTCTGTTTCCCAGTGCTAGTTATTTTGCCATGCCTGGCATTATAACAGTTTTTTAATATTCACAGTATTTTGCTTTCATGTATGAGAGATTGAAAATATGCATGTATTATGTGGCTCTTTTGATTTATGTTTTTAGTACTGGCATGAGCTTCCCTAGGGCTTCAGTAACAAATGTGTGGAGTAGATGGTGAAGGAGTGAGCGAGTGACAGCAGTTAAGTACGTGGGGGAGGGAGACACATGAGGTTAGCCCACAAAGATCATGATGTTGAGAATATTCAAAGAAAACAAACCAGCTAAAGGAGAAAACAGTGAGCTGAGGGTTATTGGATTCTTGCCCCCTCAAATTTTAGATTGTTTCCTAACAAAACACAAATAAATAAACACCCTTCAAGTTGTTGTTGTTGTTATTTAAAAAAAAAAATTACCGACATGTATAAGCTGTTTGGCTACGTCTAAGAATAGAGAACAGAATGAAATAGTGTGTGGTGAACCAGGATGCTACTCCAAAGGTCTGTTGTGTGCTTGGGGCATTTCTGGTATTGCATTGTTGTACTAGCACCATCTTGTGGCTGATTTGTGTCATTGCATTTTTCTTGACAAAGCTGAGCCTGCTTTAAGACAGTACGTGGCATAGACTGACTGTGATGGGAGTTGGAAGCTGCACTCTGGCCTCAGTCTAAGTCCACTCCTCCTCTGGGTCAATGGTGCCAGAATGCTGTCCTTTCCTGTCTGGAAGCTATGTGATGTTATTGTTAGGTCGGCTCCCAGAGCAGAGCTATCCACATCAGAGAATGCCACTTCTATTGAGAGTCTCAGCAGTGAGGCTGAACGCTCCTAGAAACCCAGCTGCCTGCAGACTACTGGAGTCGGTCCCTTAGGTCAGGCCTCAAAGGATGGTGTGGAACAGCTTGAAGCTTTTACTGCTCTTAGCTGCGCGGCTCTTCACAGGTGACAGGCAGCTTGAGTATCTGCGGGCAGCCTGTGCACATCCTCTGTTTCCTTTTCTTACGTCTGGGACTAAAGACATATGAATGAGAAGGAGGAATTTAAATTTTTATTTTTTAAAAAATTTTTGTCAAAAGGTCAAGAACTTTATGCTTCTGTTTACATTTTATCTTCCTAGTTCTTGTGACCGCCTTCTATTTTTATGGGAGCAGTAGGAAACCATTGAAGCATGATGTGGGTGGTCTCAGCTGTTATATGTAGCAGTGGTCACAGACCTGAACATTCTTGCAGGAGCATACATGCATTCTAACAAAAAATAGGGGAGCCAGCATGCTAGCGGCCGTTCCATTAGAGGTGTAGGCTTGCTATGCTTGAGAAACTGAAAGATAAAAATGCCTCCGCATGTGAGTCCCTGGCTTACATGAGCAGTGCCTAGCAGTCCACCTCCCTTCCCAGACCCGGAAGATTATTCTTCAATTGCCTGATTGTAAAACCCGCTGTTCCAGCAAGATACTAGGCCCTAAGAATAACTCTTACTTTTGCTTTTGTAATCAAACTTGCTTACTCTAATCAAAAAGATGACTAGGACACCTGTAAGGTATGTGTTAAAATTAGACCCTACAAGTAGACAAAGTAAATGGAATCTTTGTAGGTTTTTTTTTTTTTTTTAAGTCCTGGGCTGATATGGTTAGGTGCTGTATCTTGGGAGTATCTCTTAAGAAAAGTCCTGGTCTCACATTGGGCACCAATATCTAAAATAAAAATCCTCTTCTTAGTAAAATGTATTTATGGTCATGGTGACTCTCTGAGCTCCCCCAGATCCATAACACTGGACTGGACAGAGTCATCTCAATAATGAAACTTCTCTTCACCGTTTGCATATAACATGTCTGCCATTTATAAAAATTACACTACTTCATTCTATATAAAAATACCAGAGCATTCCAAAGGATTTTGAAAAAGAAAATCAACCTAGCCCTATTGCTGTAGGAGGGTCAGGTGATGTACATTTTGGATGGTTGTTTTCCAGTCTCTCTTTCCCTTATATAACTTGCCATAATAATGGTGTCTGTCACACCATCCACATATTAAAAATACATGTTCCAAGGTTTATATTTTCAATTTTTATAAATTCTACATCATTGTAATAGGAACATCTTATTTTTTCAGTGATGTTAACTTATTTTTTATACCTGTATATATTTTTTATGCCTGTATATTTTATTTCCTTTGACAATTTATTGCACTGCAGGGAATATATTTGAATAGGGGTTTTAGTTAGGATCATTTCTAAGAAGACAGATTAGTAAAACTGTCCAGTATTGCAATTCTTAATGCCACTTGGCAAGTTTGTGTTCCTGAGTCTTATTGTGTGTCATTAGATCAGTTCTCTTCTCTCTCTGTTTCTCCTTCATGTTAGAATGTGCCTTAAGAAATACCAACCATAGTCATGCGTGGTGGCATGTGCCTGGAATCCCAGCATTCAGGAAGGCAGAGGCAGGCAGATCTCTGTGAGTTCAAGGCCAGCCTGGTCTACAAAGGGAGTCCAGGACAGTGAAGGCTACAGAGAGAAACCCTGTCTTGAAAAAAAGAGAAAAAGTGCCAATCATAGGTGGACTGGGGCAAAGCATTTTTATGTGTATTGCTCATTGAATTCTCCAACAATAGTAGGAGGGATTGTGGGCTTTCACAGAATCCTGGGCGGAGTGCAGCCGGGATTCTTTTTCTAAGGCACTCCTGCTAGGAAGCTGCACAGTGTTGACCAGGCTGGCAAATGTGTGTGCTTTGCCAAGCTGTCTGAACTCCGAACTCGTTTCACATTATCAGCATTCCTTAATCAAAACCCACAGACTGTTTCTTTTAGGCGTTTGCACAGGCGTGTGGCCTTTCAGGGGAAAGGCCGTGTCTGTTTAGAAAGCACATGCACGTTTGCACACAGGCTTCTCCTTCAGAAGAGGGTTTGCCAGGTCTCACCAGGCAAAACGATTAGAAAGCTATTATGCAACCAGCCATCTTTGTAAGATTTTTATTTTAGAGTCTTAACCTTGGCAGCTCTACTCAGAGGGTCTTGTTGATTTCAAAGATGGACACAGAAAGTGGAGCAACACAGTGGGCAGGGAGCACTGAAAGACTGTTTTCAGCTGTGAGCACTGCCTTCTGGGAGGCAGTTTCTGTGTGTCTCTCTGGTCTTCCCTCCCAGGAAATATGAGGGGTTCATGCTCTTGAGGGAGGTCATATTATCTCATTTCTAAGGATTTCATTGTTGGAACTCATTGCTGACTTTGAGGCTGACCATATTAGATTTATTTTCTTGGTCTATGAAGCTTTGATATTTTTTCAGTGGGATTAATTTTATGATGACCACCTCAGTCTTAACACTGTTGACTTTTGGTACTGTAGACTTTTATGGCCTGTGAAAACAGCTTCCATATTCACTGAAGTCAGTGTGCCGGGGTACAGATATGTGTGCACCCAGTATAAACTAATTTTTCTGTGCTGTCAGAGTCTTAGATGGGGTTTGTTGTTCAATTAAAAATTTTCCCTATGTAACAATACTTTTTATTAAAAAAATTAAAATTATGGTTCCATTTTATGCTTAAAGGAGCCAGCTTTTCATTTAGGCTTTATACTGCTTTGATTTTTCTATATAGTTGAAGTATGCATTTTCTAGACAAAATGCTAAATTGATTTTATGTATATGTATGTGTGTGTGTGAGTGCATGTTTTTATGTAGTTTATTGGTTTTAGAATTTTTCTCTGTTATAATCCTCCTTAATGGCAAACTACTTTCAACTTTTCTGTGTACTTGTATTTGTGATCTCACTAGAAAATAAGAAAAATGGGTAAAATCTTGCAAAATTAATTATAGACCTGTGACAGATTTGACTTTCTCATTAGTCACTAGATGGCACTGTTTGTTTGCAGAGAGCCATTTTAAAAAAAGGAAGAAAGGAAGGAAGGAAGCATCTATGGTAGTAACAGAAATTACTGCCTCATGAATAAAATATTTCTGATGGGATTTGCATTTCTATATTGGCTGAAGACACTGTGTTGAATGTTTTATTAACCAGCCCAGTGCAACTGTCAGCCTATTAAAGAGATCCAATGGTCCCTGTTTAGATAAATAAACTAAATAAATCCAATTCGTCAAATTGTGTTCCTGGCTGTTTATTTTCTATTCTTTTGATGTACAGTTTATTTTAACTTAAAGCCACATCGGTTTAAAAATTAATGGGAAAATGTTATTTGGTGTTTGGAACATGACGAAACTAATTGCCACAGTCAAAGAGCCATCTCTGTTGTAACACTGAGTTGTTTGCTCATACACAGTAAACTTTGCACGGGTTGCTTACAAACTGTCTGGTGATCTGAAGTCATTGGACACTGTGCAAATGGGTGGCCAGAGATTGTGCTGTGCTTACCTGTGTACTGCTTAGCTTCCTGGTGCTAGCACTGTATGCTTTTTTCCTTGGTTCCCCATGCTGTCATGCTTATTTCTCAGGTATGACCCACAATTCCTTGGGTATAATGGCTAATTCATTTCTAAATAAAATGTCTTTTATGAATGTACTTTCAAAGGAGAGCAGATGACAATGACAATGACAGAGTGATATTTGCTGAAGAAACCAAAAACCTCCAGGTGATGACTCCATAAGAAACCAGTTCCCATCTGTTCATTGCCCTCCTAAAGTTTATGCTCAAGGGAAATTCATGGCTGTATAATATAACACTACCGACTGAACTAGATAGTTCATACTTAGGCCCTAGGGCTACAATAATATTTGAGTGAAACACGTCAATTTTGTGCTTTGCCAAACTGAAATAAGTTGGTAACTTGAAGTGATATATAATGGTTCTGACATCTCATTTCTTTTTCCATGAATCTTCAGTTGCTTTTTATTCTTACTATCTTTTATCCACTTCAACATTGGTGAGGTTCAGAGCAAAGCTTAAAGTGGCTTAGGCACTTTTGACTTTGCAAACAGCTTTTCAGGGCAGTGAGCTGGTGGTGCTGGGGACTCTGCCAGGTCTGATCTCCAGGATGAGGTTTTCAAGCTGTGTAATAGTAGTTGAAGATGTGTGCTCTGCCAGCTATTTTAAGCTTTCCTGTACAAGGAGTTAAAGGACTCAGATGGACTATGGCAGACTTGGCTATTGATTTCAGGTTAGTGTAAACCTGGTGGGCAGTGGACTGTGTGTAAAAATGGTTCCTTTTTTTGTTGTTATTTGGCTTGAACTTATGTCCTTCTAAGGCTGGAAAAATCTTATTTAAGGATGTAAGAAATTTAAAATATGGAGTGCTTTATGCATGTCTGTATGTCTTTATGTCTGTCTGTCTGTATATATGATTCTTTCTTTCGTCCTTCCTTCCTTCCTTTCTTCCTTCCTTCCTTCCTTCCTTCCTTCCTTCCTTCCTTCCTTCCTTCCTTCCTCCCTCCCTCCATTCCCTCCTTCCCTCCCTCCCTCTCTCCCTTCCTTCCTCCCTCCGTTCATTCCTCCCTTCCTCCCTCCCTCCCTCACCCTCCCTCCCTCTCTCTCCCTCCCAGCTTTGGCTTTGTTCTGAAGTGTCTAATTTATAAAATTAAGCAGGTTTCTTAAAGTGACTTCCTGTGAGTAAAAATAAAGATGCCCTCTCTTGATTTTCTTCTCCTCTAAAGTTATTCTTGAACACTTGTTAGACTTTTTGATTGGCCATTGCTTTTCCACGTACTCACCAGTGTACAAATTTTGTTTTTCCTATTCTTTTTCCTTTGTGTATATTCATGGTGCATTTTACCCCAGATGCATATTGTCTGTGGAGCATATTCCCACACTCCTCCTCCTGGCTCCTACATGACAGACATGTCAGCTGGAGGGAAAGTACACTTGTCTTGTCCATGGTCACATGATATTTACACTACACATAGGCAGAAGAAAGTTTCCATTTTTCAGTTAAAAACCTACAGATTTATAGTTGCTATTTCAGTGAGGTTTAAACTTTCCTTTTCTTTATTGAAGGAATATCACTCAGGGTTAGTCACTGCAAATACTGTCTGATCCTGGGATTCTATTTGAAGATTTTATGTACACTTCAAAAATAGCAGTTAAATATTGTCCCAGGTTTGCTAGAGTAGTTAATATCTTATTTTTCTTGTATGTACGCTAAGACTGGTCATTGACCCTGTTTCCAAGACACAAGCAGGAAACAGTGAGAAAACCCAAGGCCTGTGGTCTTGAGCTCTCCTGCACATTGTTATATCTGTTCTGAGCTCTCGTTTCCTGATACAAACCTTTGAATTCTGCCTACAGAAGTGGGGAGGATGAAGGTCCAATAGGATCATAAATATAAAAACACTTGGAGAGCTGCATTAAGTTTTAGTTGGCAACTTTGCTGTGTACAGACAGTAATCCTATAATTGGAGAACTTAAAGGTTAAAGTATCTCAAGGTTAGAAGATTCTTGAAAAATCCTAAAACATGTAAACCATCTTCCTCAGGGCTCCAGGGGGCAAACTGCAGGAGTGTACACAAAGGACTGGAACGTTAAGTCTTCCATTGCATTCTCAGACGTGACCTTCGTATTTGGGTTGCTTTTGTGTGTCAGTACATTTTGTTTTGTAAAAGACATCTTAGAAATTAATCTATGATAACAGAATGCAAGCTTTCTCCTTGACCTTGTGGGAGTAGAGACAGAATTAAAGGTAGAGGAATTATGATATTATATATTTTATGCCATTTTATCATGCATTTTATCACTATATTGAGTTGTCTTGGTGCCGAGTTTTCATCTGAAGTTCAAAATACCCGTGCAGTGTCTTTGACTTTATTTCCTAGTCTTTCTCCAGTTTCTAATAATTGTCTTCTCTGAAACCTTTAGAAGTCACTGTTGTAACTAGAGGCAGACAAGGGTCTGTAGTTTTTCCTAAATGTTACTAACACAAGCAGAATTCATGATAGTATGCCTAAGCCAACAACCAAATAGCTCAGTAGTTTAAAAGCTCCAGAATTTCCCACCTATTGAGAATTTGGTCTGAAACATAGAAATAACATGGTAGAAACCAAATGACTTGAGACCAACTCCTACCAGTAAAGCACATATTTCAAAGGAAAGAACAAATCTAGAAGCCAAATTAGAAAACTTATGAGCTGGTGATGTTTCATTGCTTCATTGAACTTAGTTTTTTTAATGTGATACTTTTCAACAATTTGCTGTTGCTGGTTTGGGTGTATGATGCTGGGAGTTAAGCCTCCGGCCTCACAGGCGTGAGACAGGCACTTAGCCACTGCTCTATATCCTCAACCCTAAATTTGCATATTTTTCATATTGAGTATAGCTTCAGAAGTTGTCATCCTGTGGTAAGCAGGATGGGGTGCATCATTAGGGTAATGTGTGAACATAGAGGAGGTGTCCAGCTTGGTGTGGATACTGTGGCTGTTCGTAGAAGGGCTTTGAGAGAAATGCCTTATGGGATGTGATACCCAGATTGAGACTTGGAAGATAAGAATGGGTGTGAGCAGAGTGAAGGTGGGCGGGAAACTGCAGGAGAGGGCAGACGGTCAGCAGGGTGGAGGCAGCAAGAGTGCGAGCTGGTTAAAATTTCTCCATGCACAGAGCATGAAGCCAGAGCTTCTGTCTCTTTTTGCATATTGGAATCTGGGTGTCTTTAGACATTTCTGATGCCTGGAAAACTTCTGCTCTCACACCGGTGACTTTATTGGTGTGGGTGTGATTTCTACATCGCAGTGGACTTTTGTTTGTTTTATTTCTTTTTGAGGCAGGGTTTCTCTGTGTAGCTTTGGCTGTCCTGGACTAACTTTTGTAGACCAAGATAGCCTTGAACTCACAGAGATCTGCCTGCTTCCGCCTCCCTGAGTCCTGGGATCAAGAGCATACACCACCATGCCTGGCTTACAGTAGAGTTTTTCTAGTGCAGTTCCTCAAGTGATTCTCTGTACTTGTGAATTTGGAAACTAGTAGCTGGTATGGGAAACCAAGGCAGAGAGCCAGGCAGAGCCCTGACTCGATCTGGGTTAGAAGCTACTCATGGGTTACTTGTGCTGAGTGACTTGTAGCTTTGCACCTAAAACAGTGAAGTTCTTTTCCCCATGTGAGTTGGATTCTGCTTAATTAAATTATTATTTTTTGCTCTCAAATCCCTAAAATGATTTAAATAAAAATTTTAATTACATAAATTTATTATCTTACAATAACATTGTATCAAATTGCCTTAAAATTAATTTCCTTTTGGCACATTTATGTTTTGTGATAATCTTTGCTTAGAGGAAACAAAGAAGATAATGAATGCATAATTTTTCTATCCAGGTGGCAAAATGGATATTTTAAATTCTCACTTGAGCTTAGGCGGAAACAAAAGCAAGCTGTGAGCTTGAGTTAGTCCTGATTGTGGCTTTGGCCTGGAACCCTAAGTCAGTGCAAGAGAGCATCTTCCTGTGAGTGCTTTCTTTTTAAAAGCTACCATTTCAAATGCATTGATTCAGGCGTACGTTTTCTTAAAAGGAAATACAATAGTTTATACATGTCCACATAAATGTGATGTTCTGGATTTAGTAGTACAAGCAATCTATACTGTGCATAGGTAAGTGTATAAGAACACACACAGCACACACTGTGAAGTCTTGAAAGATGGATTATAACATAATTTTGTACAAGAATTGTCAAGAAATTGCTAGTAATTTCTAATCAGAGAAAAAGAAGTATGGATGTGATGGATAAATGGGATTCTGTTATGGCCAATGTCTTCATTGATCTTAACAGAATTGCTCTTTGCCTCCCCTGTGTCTGTTCTCTCTTGGCAGAAAGCCGAGTGAGTTTGGAATAGAAAGAAAGAGAAAAACCTACTTGGTTCCAAATGATGATAGCTGTGCACTGGTATGGGGGAAGGTATCTACAACCCTGCAGCATAACTTGTAGGCGATTGCTGGCTTCTTGTGTAGGAAGAAACTGGGAGTTCTCTGCATAGCCAGGCTGGAGAAATTTTAACTTTACACTACCCAGAGCTTATGACAGCAATTTAAATCGTCGAATTCTCAACCTTCCTAATGCTGTGACCCTTTAGTACAGTTCCTCATGTTGTGGTGACCTCAACCAGAAAGTTATTTTCATTGCTATTTCATAACTGTAATTTTGCTACTGTTACTAATTGTAAATATCTGTTTTCCATTGGCCTAAGGAAGCCCTATAAAAGGATCATTTGATCCCCAAAGGGGTCTCAACCACAGCTTGAGGACCACTGACCTAGTAGTTTTCTATTTCTGAGTACAGGTTAATCAAAAATAATCAGGTTGGAATAATACTACCATGTGTCTTAAACGACTGCTATTTTTAAATCCACTATAATTTTACACCAAACTGATTATTTTACTCGTTTTTTTAAATATAGTATATTTATTGAAGCATTTTGCCTTATTTTGTTGTCATAGAGATATCTTCCAGAAAGTATATAATTTTGAAGTATTGTTTATCATGAAATTGACCTCTTTAGAGTCATTTGTTATATCCTGAGGTGGCTCCTACAGAAGTGTGCCTGTGTGTCAGAAAAGCACACTTAGGGGGAAATTGTTGCCAGTGGATTTCCTTCCTGAAAGGGTTTTCTGTCTTCTGACCATGTTCAGAAACTGTCACAGCCGTAAAACTGGGCTTTCTGATTCCAGCAGAAAATGGCCATAGATGGCACTGTGGCTCACATTGATATTTAAAACACAGTGTTATGGCATTTTGATATAAAAAGTTTAAGACCAAATTATCTATGATAATCCCTTTGCATTAAAAGTTTACTTTTCTCCCTGAACAGTTTATTTAAATGCAGCACAATTAGAAGTGCATTTTAAAAAGCATTAGTGAACACTGGCGGCTCAGCTGTCTGCCTGTGCTCTTTGGAAATTGGATCTGTTTTTACATTGTCTTTGCAAAACCTTCTACAGGGAGTAAAGCTTCAAATGCAAAAATTAACACGCAGCAGCTTCTCCCAATCCCCCATTCTCTCCAAAACTGTCACCGAACCAAATCAAGGCATTTTTTTCTTTTGGCGTTCTGTCATGCATGGGGCCAAGTAACTGTTACAGGCAAGTGGCAAAAGGCACCAGTCACAGGCAGAAGAATTGAGGAACAAAGTTAGAGTAGGTGCAAGGAAGAGCCTCAGAGAAAGGGAGACACAGCTCACTCAGAGTGCGTGTGCTGGAACCCCAGCCTTAGTTGCCAGTGTGTCGGTGCTTGTGTGGCAGCCTGCCTACTGCTCAATCTCATGTTTCTTGGGGCCTTATGGAGTCTAAGTAATTGTAAGAATTTCCTCCAAGTACAGATGGGTGTTGTCATTAAGTGCAAATTTGCCTTAAAAAAATTGCCAAAGGATTTTCTCAGTTCTCAAAAATAAATAGATAGATAGATAGATAGATAGATAGATAGATAGATAGATAGGTA
>NW_026596125.1:14988767-15002540 GCF_907164565.1 Psammomys obesus
TAGATAGATAGATAGATAGATAGATAGATAGATAGATAGATAGATAGATAAATAGAAAGTGTGAAGATTTACTCTAGTTCAGCATGGCTGCCACACACTTACCTGGTGGCAAAGATGAACTCAGCAGCTGTTTTCTTGTACTCAGTGTTATGAACTGGGCTAGTGAATGCATTATCGCCTGGATGCTAATGCTTTAGTAGGCCTGGGATGGCTCCCTCTTAGGGCAGAAAGAGGTAAGATTGCTCTTTTTTTGATACCAGCATTCCCTTGGTCTAGAACCAGGATCCTTAGTATCAGTGCTGTGGAGATTTTGAATGGACCATTCTTTGCTGGAGAGTGAGAACTGTGTTGTATGGGTGTTCTCCTCAGTAGGCCTCTGCCAGGAGAGGCTCCCTGGCCCTCCAGTTGTGACCATCAACAGAAGGGCTGTGGATATTCCAGGTGTTTCTTAGAGTGGAAAATTATCCATGTCTAAGAGCTACTTGGTCAGAATGGTTTCTGGCAGGGTTTCCAGAGAGGAGAGAACTCGGGAACTCACAATATAGGCCCTTGACAGGCTAGATACTCAGCTGTGTATCATTTATTCTTCAGTCATTTGTAATTTGGACACATCACTTGAAAAGCTAAGAGGCTTTTCTTAAGTTCCTGCAGTCTGGATCCAAGGCTAAATGGACTTTAAAGGATGAAGTCCTACTTCTCTGTACTATCTATCTTTAAAGAGTTCTTCTTGGAGCCAGGATATGGAGTGGAAAGATGATTTGCTCCCTTAACCACACATAAGCTGTGAGCCTTGAGAGGCAATGTGACACAGTGGATGGACACTGGAGTTCAGGCTGTGAGCACCAGCTCTGATGCTAAGCAGCTGAGTGCTGCCAAGTAAGTCACTGTGCCTCAGTGTCTTCAGCTCAGATGCAAGGCTGATCTCCATGCTCTCTGTCCAGGCAGTGAGCTCTTTGCCTGCTGATGCCGACATTGGAATTCTTGGTCTTTCAAGATTGCAGGTAGTTTTCCTGTATCTTCACCATTGTTCTGCAGGCCGTTTAGATAATTAGTATGCTTTGGAACCTTTGGCTCAACTTAATCTATTAATCTCATATTGATATGTCTCCATTTTCAGAATCCCTAGACCATTATTCACCTGCTTTGTGGAGTCGTTTCTAATTATCTTTCCTGTCATGATAGATTTTCTTTACTCTTCATTCACCTTGGTTCTTATATCTGTAACTTGTGCTAACTCACACAGTGTTCCTGTGTCAGAGCCAAGAAGATTTTCACTTTTCGCTTGCTTACGTTTTATTATTCCAAACAGTAACAGATCTTCAAGAGAGAGTGTCTTCTGCTCTGTTCCTTACAAGTATAGAATAACTATGGTACAGTTATGGATGCCTACTGAATTAACTTTTAAGACATAGAATTTATTATCTTTTACGAAAAAGCATGTTCATAGCTATGCACAGTTCCAGTTCCACGGGATCCAGTGCCCTCTTCTTACCTCTGTGGGTATCAAGCATTCAGATGGTATACACACTATGCAGGCAAAAATATTCCTAACACAAACAAAATGAATAAATGTAAAAAAAAAAAAACTTTAAAAGAATGAAGGTTCTGTAATGCTCCACAGAATCCATTTTCTCAGAAATAGTCACATGTAGGAACCATGACATGTTCCCTGCCAGAGAAGAGCTGAGAAACACAGCTCAATGCCGTCACCCAGCACGCATTTCAATAACTTTTTTTTACATTTTCCTATGGTCCTTATTTACCTTCTCAATACTTACTGTGACATATGATTGTCAAAATTTTATATGAAAACCAAACTAGTAAATGAAATGTGTTGTATTTCTAGCGGATAAAGGTGGAGTGTTACCCTTCACTGACGGGCCCCTTCCTAAGCTGCTTCGGTATAAGTGCGCAGGTGACAACTTTAGGTATTATTGTATATTCTCATAGGCAGTGCTGAGCGCACAGCTCACAGTTTAACCTTGCTGCGTAGAAAAAGACGCTAGTTTTTCACTGCATGTTAGCTTTAAACTTTATTCAAAGCTCAATTATTATTTCTTAGTATGTTATCCTCACTGTTTCATGTACCTAAAAGCAGCTGTTGGAGCAAGATCTGTGCTTGAGAGCCTCCTGTGAACTTTCTAGTTAAAGCATTGCCACTGTAAAGATACATACATCTGCATCTGTGTGTCTGTGTGAAGAGTCTACATGTGTGAATGCATGCTTGTGTGTGTGTGTGTGTGCATGTACGTGTGTGTATTTATTTCCTATTTCTTGATTGCAGCATCCATCTCTCATACAAAGTCTTCTGGGTTGCTGAGCCTAAGGGAGTTGAGGGTGTGAATCTCTCTCCTGGAGGTCCCCTTTCTCCTACATTTTTTGGGACATTTTGCCACAATTAGGTCTGTGCTAAGGGAGAACTGTTGAGAAAGTCAAGTAACATTGTAGAAACGAGCAAAAGAAAACCTTTCAGAGAGGTTCTTCGGAGGCAATAGTAGCGTGGGCTGAAAAGAGTCCCTAGTTATGTGTATTAAGAGTTAGAAGCCTGGATTTACTTCTTGCCTTAGCCACTAATCAAATTTGAGAATTTTCACAGGTCACTTTTGCCGAGCGGGAGGGTCCCCATCCTCATTTTTCAGCCTGCTGTAGCGAGGCTTCTTCCACCTATTTTATATTAGAGTCCTTATGAGGTAACACACCATGGAAAGCTCTGGCAGATGCATTTTGCAAATGAGATGTCGGTACAGAGTGCCTTGGGTGTGTTCTTCCTGTTTCCATGTTTATTCCTTGTCTCTGATTTACTGGCCTTCTGTTCAAACTCAAAGTTAGTTTTGCGTGCTTTTGAGTGTGGATTACTAAGACTTGATAATCTGCAAGCAGTAACCATGAGACCCAATGCCGTATATCGTAACTGTGTGTCATGTTCCTGCAAGCAAGGAACACACATCCTGGTTCCTATTATAGCATAAAGCCCCCAAACCAGAGCTTCTGCATTTAGAAAGAGACCCTTTTCCTCCTTACCTTCACAACCGCTCCTAGACCACAGCCTTCTTGCCTTCCTTCCTTTCTTCCTTCCTTCATGTGTGTGTCTGTGTGTGTATTTTTGTTGTTTGAGATAAGATATCATATAACCTTGGCTGCCTTTGAGCTCATTAACCTTGAGCCTATGAACCTTTTGTTTCTACTGTGCTTCCATGCTTAGTTAATACAGTGATGGATATTGAACCCAGTTCTTTGTGCATTCTAGGACAGCACTCTACAAACTTGGTTGCAGCCTATTTTACTGTAATCATTGGATTCCTACATCTGTATTTTTCTGTCCACAACATATTCTTGACTTTGCCATTTTTAATCCCCAACACCTATGTCATGGCATTGTGTATTTGTCTTTTAAAACAGTAATGTTTCAGCTAGAGATGGTACCACTTTTGAAAAGGCAGAGTAATTGTAGAATAAGAACTATCCAGGCATGCATGTCTTACAGATGTTCTGTGCCTTGGTTGAGAAAGATTCACTAGAATTAATGAACTTTAAGAAACGGAGTTGTGGAGGGGAGGGCGCCGTAGCGTAGCGTGCAGTCTCATGTAGTACTGTAATTGCCAACTGGCTCAAGTTTGTAATGTTGCAGCATTCACTTCACTTGTGATAGTTCATAGTGCCCAAGGGACAGCACTTGACATGTTTTAGTTGCCCCTACCCACTTCTCTTAATCAAATTAACCTGCTGTGGTCATGTATGCTGGCTCGTTTCCGCCTTTTCTTCATTATTCGTGCTGTCCTGTTTGAAGTCTTCACCTTTTGCTTGTAACCCAAGGGCCTTCAATGTACCATCTGTACATCATTACTTCATTGACCTTTGTTACAGATAACATTTTCCTTTATTCTCAATATATGTTGTAATTTACTCACCTGAAAGGAAGAACATGTTTTTATTCAAGTAGTTTGGTTTCAAAACTGTCATCTTGAAATTTATGTTATTTATATGATAATTTTGGTAATAGTTAATTGATGCAGCCCCTGCCTCTCCTGTTTATGCCTGTTGTTAAGGAAGAGAAATCGGCAATTATAGGAAGAAATGTTCAACAAGCTATTTGGAGGATGGTTTGTTTACTGGGCCACACTTTGTCATGCCAACAAAAGAAACTAAAAGAATCTTGTGAGGATGTCAGAACATACATTGTTGATTTAATCCTGACTTGCAATGAATGTTTTCTCTCTCCCACCCGAGATCTTTAGTGGGTTCTAGCCCTTATACTGCCTTATAGTTTGCTTGATTTTCATGTACAGCTAGTCATTCTGATTCCACTCTATTACATAGTTAGAACAAGACTGCCAAGCCATCCTGCAGTGTAAGCGATGATCTATTCGATGTAGAACCAGGCCTGAGTCCCAGCTGCTGTTGAGACCAAGACAGGAGAATCCTAGCTTCCAGGCCTGCCAGGGCTACAGATTGAGTTGAAGGCATGGTTATTTATCAAGACAAAATCTCAAAATGAAAAACAATGTATATTAATAAAGTACAGAATATGTATCTCAGTGGTAGGAGAAACAAGATTATATACCCCAAGAATATACCCTCCCTATACACACAATCAAAAACAAATTGTGTAAAGGTTTATGAGTGAAGGATATCAAGTCTGATTTCTACAAATTTGAAACTTTTGCTCAATTAGCTATTGGTTGGTGGTAAATGAGGAGAGTCAGGTTGGGCTTATGAGACTAATGTAAAGATTTCCTAAGTTTGAGTAAACATCTCATTCTTGGTCACAGTACAGGATTTTGTTATAGCCTTTATTAACTAAAACCATACTATAACCTGTACATCTCACAGTGATTCAAACTTTAATTCAGGCGAGACTCTGATTTCCTCTCATTTCTCTAGTCTTCACTTCTTATTGGTTCAAGATCTGTGTAATACTAGGTTTTAGAAAATTTTATGACCAACAACTTAAGAATGACATGTGTTTTAGCTTCCAAAACCTAGAAGTGTATCATGGAAGGAGAGACCTTCTGGGGACCCAAGACTCAGTCATCCCAGAGGCTTCCTCATGCACTGCAGGCTACTTTTTAGATGAAAGCAAACAGGATGATGGTCAGTCTTCTGGCGTCAGTTTACTTTCATGCTGAATTTAGATGTCCTTCCTCAGCTGTCCTGTCTCAGCTGCCCCTCACTTAAATAGTGTTGAGTGATGAGGCTAGCCCACTAGTTCTCAGGCTTGAGTGGACATCAGAATTCCAGGAGGGGCTTACTAATTAACCCACAGACCTGCACCTACTCTAGAGTGTTCAATTTGGAAGGACTTGGAAGGCCCCAGAAAGGACTTGGATCATGAAGTTTTAAAGTGTTCCAGGTGGGTGCTGAAGCCCCTAACACAGCACCATACCTGTGAGAGCCCTTGAGTAGATGATAGCTTCTTCTGAGTTCTGATCATTTGTGACTCATAAGCCAGTTTCCTGGGCTCAGAAGAAGGGATCTTTGTGTCTTCACTTTGAAGACACCATCTGTGGTTTGAGAAATGCCTCTCCCCCCCCCCCCCCCCCAGGTAGGGTGTTTGAACACTTGTTCTCCAGCGGCTGCAGTGTTTGGGTTGGGGAGCCTTTAGGAGTGGAGGCCTGCTGCAGGGATATGTCGTGGGGTGGGCTTCGAGAGTCCATAGCTGCACCCCACTGACTGTTCTCTCTGCTCCATGTTTGTGATGGAAGTGTGATCTCTCTGCCTCCTCTGGCTGCCTACTGTCATGCCTTTCTTGCCATTACTGACTCTGTATTGGAAAGCAAAGGGCAAACAACTTTTCCTTGTAAGAGTTGCCTCAGTTATGGTGTTTTGTCTCAGCAACAGAAATGACTGATTCACCATCTTTGGATTTCTGCTTTCTGATTTTGCTTGGTGCCTTTTCAAAGCACAGTTTAAGTTCCTTTCCCTTAGAAGCTTCCTCACCCTCAACTGCCCCTTCCTTGTGTACTGCCAAACAGGATGTTTATTTAAGGAATGTTAGCAAAATACAATTCCAGAACTACTCTTTGGGGGAATTTAAATGAAGATTTGAAATACCAGCAGTAATGCCAACTATTTAAATTCCTTGATTAGCTTTAGGCATCTTTACATTGGGACGAGTAAGAAGAGGTTGTGGTAATTAGAAGTAATTTGTTAGAAACCTGAATACCCTCTTTTTTTCTCTCTTACATTAAAACTCAGTTCCCAGCTGGATGCTCGTAAGTGTAGGGAATGTAATTGTCAGATGATTAATTGCAAAAGATAGATAATTAGAGCTCATGTGTTGTGTCCAACATGTGACCGAGGGGTTGACTACTCATTGGGAGAGGGCAGCCGAGAGTGGGGTGGAGTTTGTGCCAACAGGTTTACCTTCTACCCTTCTCCAGAAGGTCACTTGCCATTTCCATTCCATTCCCAGCCAGTTCCTCTCCATAATGACTAAGGAGAAAAGTTCCCCCTGTTGAAGATTAAGCTCTGAAAATTGAGCTGTTGCCCAGATACCTTTCTAATGTTAAATAAAGGATTTGTAGACTTTACCAGTACTTAAGCAAGAGTCTTGTTAACTGAGCCTATGTAAACCATTTTCCCCTCTACTGAGGTGAACTATTTTTATTTCATAATTTTCAACAGCTAAATCTTAGGTCCTTTAGCCTTGCTTCCTGGAGAGTTAAGTATTTTCATTATAAATTGTTGGATCATTTGTTGCCCTTTAAAATAAGCATATTAATGGTGTTCTCTTAAATATATTAATGGTGTTCTTTTTTTTAATCCATCAATGACCTGAGAGAAAAACAAAACATACAAACACCCAAAACCTCTTACAGTCTTCCAGCAATCAAATTCACCATCTCCAATCTGTTTCACCTGTTGGTTTATTTAAAGTCACAGTGAAATTACTAAAAAGCAGGATTGCCCCCCTCCCTGCTTTTATGAATAGTTCTTCTTCATTTTTAAACTTTGCATTCTTACTGAAGAGTTTCTCAGCCCTCAGAAACATGGTTTTACAAATTCAGCTAATGACCCAAATCCAGTGTGTTTGTTGTGTAGGGTTAGTATTAAAATAACTCTCTCTGTGTGCATTGTCATTAATGATAAGCTCATTTTGATAATGGGGCTGCAGATTCTTAGTCCATAGTCCTTGGGGAGATGCTACAATTTTTTTCTAACTAAGTATTGTTCTGGCTCCTTTCCTTGATTGGCCCAGAAATAGCAATCAGCTGGGGAGCAGGATGGCATGCCTCTTAGCGATCCCTTTGATCTCTGAGATGAGTATCAACATTGTATGCTTCCTAATGGAAGTGTAATTTAATGAAATCTATTGGGTAAACATACTTCAGATGTTCAAAGGAGGTGACAAAATTTTTGCTGGCAGCCAAGACCTGGCTGCTTTCCAGCTTGCCTCTAGCTGCTATGCATATAGCATTGAGAAAGGCACTCAAAATAGGGACACAAAGTATTATTTTCATTGTGTTTCAACCCCCTCCCGTCCCCATTTCTTTCCCTGAAGTTTATTTTTGTGGTGTTTCTACAAGCGCCCTTTGACATGTAACCTTTTCTGATACAAAGTAGGATGTGTGATTTGATCTTGTTTCCAGATTTATTTTCTGACAGCAGGTGCATATGCATTGAATGCAAGGCATCGAACCCCATAAAGCCTGTGGGCATGAGACTTGCCCGGAACATCACACTCTAAAGCAGCATATTTCCTTGCAAGTTCTGCTGGAGGGCTGCACATTCCATTTTGAGGGGAGATGAGTGGGCCTTTTCGTTTTGATAATTGTTAGGAGTGTGGTAAAATCACCTTAGATGGCAGCAGTCTGGGGTCGCACTAACCTGAACCGCACTTTCCCAATGTATATAGTGAAGAACTTGAATGGCATGTTTCCAAAGACCATTTTGATTCTTTTTAAACTGAAGATCAGCACTGTCCAATAAAGATATGATAGAAGCCAGCCATCCTCCAACCCACTGTTTGATCAGTAAGGTTATTGTCTTTGAGAAATCTTCATAGAGATTGTTAGCGTGCAGTGGCTCAGCTTGGAGGAGGCTTGTGTTGTTTGAGTTTTCCAGTATTTCTAGGAGAGGCCGGGTGAGGCTGTTCTGCATCTTAACCGAGTCTCTCAATGGCAGCTTGGGCTTTCTGTAGCTTGCTTTTTCTGCTCTGGGGTTTTGTGATGCTTTTATGCTGAACGGATGCTTTCTTAGAAGCAACTTTCCCGTCCTGTGGCAACAGCATATGGAGTCTGCCCCCGTTCTGCCTGTGACATAGCCCACGTGCTCCTACATTCAACTTGCTTTTACTGTTGGAAACAGGGAATCCTTTGGTACCTGGATGGCCAGAAGACCCTTCATCCACAGCTATCTTAGAGACTCTAGAGCTTTTTTGCTGGTTGTAGTTCTGGCAAGACATGCTTCCTAATTGTAGGTGAAGGCAATACCACTTTCCACACTGTGTTCATTTCTAGTCACCTCCTCTTGGCCTTCAGAGATTTTGCCTACCCCAGCCCTCCTGAGAAGCCTGTGGCTAGCAGCACCAGCATACTGTGCTACAGGAGCGCCTGCCAGGCCTCCCTGTCCACAGTTGGCAGGAGTGGCATGCTGCTGTAGTGCCACTTGGGCGAGCGGCCTGACACCCAAGGCCTCTGTTAGTTATGCTGACTGTCATCGAGTCTGGGGGCTGCTGCTTTTCATTCTGCACCAGCAAGTCCTTCTGAACTTCACGGCCGTTTTCCTCTCTTCTCCTGCATTGCGCATGAGTTCTCTTAGAGATTATTCTTGACAACACTGACAAATTCTATCATGTAGGTCTATTAGTACTGAGGGTGTGGGGGTAAGGGAGTAAGGAGAGTCATATATGTAACTTTAAACTCTGTAACAACATCAAAGAGTGAAAAAATAACATGTCAAAAAATTTTAGTGATTACTATATATTTTATTTAGCTCAATAGATCTAAACAGAATCTGAGTATGAACCAAGTATTAAAAACAATTTTTTTTTAACTTGAGTTTTTCTTACTGAGTCTTTAAAGTCTGGTGTGTGTCTTATTCTGCCCACCCCCGGCATACTCTAGTTCTGACTTTCCCTTTTTTTTTTGACCATATAACTGCACATGGACAGTGACGGCCATACTGACGGATCACGTTTCCAGGAGCCCTGCTCTGGGCTCGAAGACAAAGCATCTTTAGCTTCAGCTTCTCTTTCTAGACCAGAGGCTCTCATCTGCAGCTCAGTGTAATCACCAGCTGAGTGACTGCTTATAGCCAGACCCTCTGCCCAGAGATCTTAAAGTAAGTGGCCCAAGTGCAGCCAGTACTTACTCCTCGAAGATGGGAAGGTCACTGATACCCAGCAGGGTGGAGTACTTCTGCACTGGACAGAATGTTTGTAGAGACGGCTTAGTCTCTTAACACAGGAACACGTTATTAAGGCAGCTTCTGTAACCCCCAGTCACCACCTCTTGTCTGACCCATGTTCTTGGTAATAAAGGCATATATGCAGTGTCTTTAAGTCAAATCCAAAACGGTGTCATTTAATAAAATCCATGAGTTAAGGGACTGATGGATTTTATTTTTACTTCTCTAAAAATAGGGATGTGGTACCTAAGAGACTGGGTATTTTAAAGTGTTTTCAGAACACTAACATCAAAAGCATATAGTAAGGGGGAGGAGGGCTCTGATGTCAGTCTTAAGAGTCATATAGTTTCAGAAATTCTATTCAGTTGGTAAAGGTGATTTCCACAATCAATACTGCTTTTTGGTATTATTTCATATTTCTCTTTAAAACTTGCTTTTTAGGGGATGTAGTTTTCATGCTGTAGCACATTTCATGGTAGGCATTTAACCCAATATTTTAAAGTCACAAAGTTCAACATAAGCACGGTTTAGGGCTTCATTTCTGGCCTTGATCAGTTCAGTGTGCCAGCGCTGTTCCTCATGTCTGTCTTCTTTGTGTATAGTTTTGCCTGCTCTAGAAATTGGAAACATACAACTTAGTAGCACTTCTTTGATTTACTGTAATATTTCCAAGTCTTATTTATACATAAATATTTATCCTGCAGCTTGGTTTTGGTAAGTGAGCATGCATCACATTTTATCTCTCTATGGGTTTGATGAAATTTGGGTTGATGACAAGATTTGGATTCCTGTCAGTTTTTTTGTTTTGTTTTCTAAGTATCATGGCTCAGTGAGAATCCCCTTACTCGACACAAAAGAAATGTGTGACAGAAGCACTGTCTGTTTTGGGAAGTTATTTCCTAAGTGGGGTTCTCCTGCATGTGCCCTGGGTTAGGAATCTGCTGCAGCTTGTCTAGAGGCTCTACCATCCGTGTTCCCAGTGTTAGTGGTGGCATTTCTGGTCTTGTCGGCACCCGGTGTTGTGGGCCTTTTTGATTATAGCTGTTGAGAAGATGTGGAATGAAGGCTACAGTTTTGTTGTTTTGTTTTGTTTTTCCTCTTATGCAATATTCTTGTGTTCCTTCTAAAATTGTTGATGAATGTATAAAAATTCTTCCTGTTTATACAGTACCATATGTTTTTTGTGCACATGTACATTGTAGAATGTACAAATCAGGATAAACAGTGTGTCTCCTCAAACGTTTGTCATTTCTTTCTGGTGAAACATTGTAACATCTCTCCTGTAGTTTTAAACACGTAGACTGAATGAACATTGTTGCGTCCCTCCTGTCTTACTCTAGCTTGGCAATTATTGATAAACTCTTCCTCTTCCTTGCAATGTCTCACTTTCTGCCTGGCCTCTCAGAACCAGCTTTCTACTTTCAACTCTGTGAGGTCAAAAATTTCAGAGTCTGTGTTTGGGTCAGGTCTTGTCTTTTAGAGTTTGGTTTAGCCACTTAACATAATGATCTTAAGTGATACATGCTTTTGCAGATGATAGGGTTTTACTGTTTTCTGGTTGAATTATATTACATTGTGTAAATGCTATACTTCTTTTTTTATTCATCATTTGGTGGGCACATAGGTTGTGTCCATCTGTTGACATGTGAATAGTGTTGTATTAAAGATGGAAATGTAAATATTGCTTCCAGTGTTCATTTCATTTTCTCTGGCTATAAATCCAGTAGTTGGATCTTATAGTGATGTCTTGTAAGCTTAATTTGGATTTTTTTTTTTTTTGCATTTACTCATGATATTGAGCATCTCTTCATGTACTTTTTAAGCTATGTATGTATTTAGTGAAATGTCTATTAAAATATTCTCATTTTTTAGATTGTTTAGCTTTTTTATATTTTGAGTAAATCAGATATATGATTTGCAAATGTTCACCTCTGTAGTTTTTTTCTTGCCCCTTGCCACACATTCCTTACCCCTCTCCCATACTTTTGTCTCTTTTTCTTTCAGCACCCTTCCTATTCTTTTTGATGGGCTCCCACTAAGCAGCCCCGAGTGGCCTAGGACTGCCAGCGTAGCTCTCAAACACGAGACCCTTCAGCATATGGCTCCTGAGTGCTGGGACGGCATCGTGTACACCCGTTCAGCTTGTCCTTTCTTAGTCTTCATTTTGGCTTCTGAGTTATGCAAGGTTCATGGTTTATAAAATGAAATGTATCAGTTCTTTCAATATATTACGCTGTTAGTGTTGGATCTCACAGATTTTTGCCCAAAGGACACAGGACTTTTCTTCTAGAAGTCTTAGAATAACTTCAGTTCTTCTGTTTTGATCCATGATGCACTTGAGTTATTTTCTTTGGTGCAGTATGAAGTAAATGGTCTTAGCTCTCCCTGTTCGGTATGTGGGTAGCTCATGGTAGGACTGTTTGTTGAAGAGACTATTCTTTCTTCTATGATTTCCCTGGCAGGTTTGTAGACACTGGGATGATGGTGATGGAGACTTCATTTCTGGGTTGTCATCTCTGGGTGGTGTGTGTAGCTATCTGTGGGCTACATCCATGCTTATAATAAGTTGTGAAAAAACAAAGTGTGAGTCCTCTAACGTTGTTTTTAAAAACTGGCTTGCAAAGTCTGTGCTCTTGGCATTTCCATATAACTTTCAGAATCATTTCACCCTCTTCTGTGAAAGTACTTGCCAAGACACTGATAGGAATGTATAGACTGATTATGGAAGAAGATGCTATTTAAACAATAGTGTCTCCCAGTCAATTTGTTTATACATTTGGTACCACTCAGCAGTGCTTCCTAGTTTTCAATGTATAGATCTTGGACCTCTTTGGAGAAATTTATTTCTAAATATTTTATTCATTCTGAAAAAACTTCATTGTAATTTTATTTTTGTTTGTTTATTGTTCAAGTGATCTTTGTACCTAGAGCTTGTATCCTGCAACCTTGACAAACTGGTTTTCATAGATTCTTTGTGTCTTCTATCTGTTAGCAAAGACAGTTTCAATTCTTTCGTCTCTGACTTCAAATAATGTGCCCTTTGCCTTGGCGAAATAGATTGGCTTGCATTAGATTGCAGCGTTGGAAAGGAACACTCAGATTTTAACTAATGCCGTAAATAGTTGTTATAGTGCTTCAAATGTCACTTTTGTCAGCTGTGATGATCAATATTAAGATGATGTGTCACACACCACTATGTGTTAGCTGAGTGGTCAGCCTTGCCATTCCTAAGTCATAGATAACCTTTTGTATGTTACTTTGTTTGCTCGACGAATGCTGTGTTAGGAGTTTCACATCTAAGTTTTCATGGAATGATTGTCTCTGCCTTTCCCCCAAGTCTTCATCATGCATTTACTTCATAGAACTGGTCCCGTAGAGGGCGGGGGCAGACTTCTAAGGTTCTTTCTCAGGGACTTGTGGAGAGGGCTTTGTTTCTTCTTAAGTAGTTGATAGATTTTTGTCGCTAAACCACAGAGCTTTAGTTTTTGTTGTTGTCATTATTTAGTAGAAAAATTGTTTGGCTACTTTAATTTATTTACTTTTTCTAGGCCGTTTCTGTTTCTATTCCTTTCTTTGCAGTCTGGAGATTCAACTAGGGCCTCTCACCTGAGAGACAAGTACTCTCCCTCTGAGGTATATCCCTACCCTAGCCTTTTCTGTTTCCTTTGAGTTGATTTTTGTGAACGATACATTTATGTCTCTTTTATTAAAATTCTATAATTTACCAGCAATAAAGTTTTCATATTTTCCAGTGGTTCATTTAATTTCTGTGGTGTCTCAGGATAGCATTTTCTCTTTCATTTTCTATTCTTGTAATTTTTTGGCTCCCCTTTCTTACCCAGTCTAGCAAAAAAGCCTATATTTTTTCTCTCATTAAGAACAAAACAACTTTTGACCTTTGATTTTCCTTGTTATTTATGTTTTTTCTTTCACTGATTCCTGTCCCATCCTTTTACTCAACTAGGTTTCATTTGTTCTAGTTTCTTGACATGAATTCTTCTATCATGAAATTTTTTTTTTATCCTTCTAAGGTAAGTGTTTGCCTCCACCAGTTTTTTAAATTCAAACCTATGGCCATTTTCCATGTTGTTCTCCAGATTAATACTTCTGGGCTAGAGTAAGATTTGAACATGGACTTAGGTAGCTAAGAATCAGAGTAGTTTTTGTTGTTGTCATCAATATTGAGAAAAGTGTTCCTATAGCCCTAATAATTTCAGGGGCCAGGATATACAATGCAGAAGCTCATGGAAACATGCTGTTCCTCAGTGCAGCAGGGAGGCCTACTATTCTGCCACTTTGCATTTGCCTATAAACATTGCCTCATCAGGGCCCACATACTAGTGCCAGTCAGCAAGAGAAGAATTCGGGAGAGTTGTGCGTGTGTGTGTGTGTGTGTGTGTGTGTGTGTGTGTGTGTGTGTGTGTG
>NW_026596125.1:15002550-15068719 GCF_907164565.1 Psammomys obesus
TGTGTGTGTGTGTGTGTGTGTGTGTGTGTGTGTGTGTGTGTGTGTGTAAGTTGTTTGTTTGGTTTTTGTTTGTTATTTAATTTTTGTTTTTCTCCATAGCTTCATATGTAAAAATGCTTAGGCAGATAGAATGGCCGCAAGAGTCCAAGAGTCAGCTGTGTTCTTGAATTTACTTGTAGTAACTGGTAGCTTCCCTCACTTGCTCTTTCTGTCTCTCAGAGAGGAATGATCAGTCTGTTAAGTTTGAAGACTAGGAAGGAGATCAGGGGTTCATCCAGTTAATTATTTATTGGTCTGTTTGTGTGTATGTATGTGAGTATGTGTTTTGGGTGAATAGTGTGTATAGAATATATTGTTCACTTTGGGATGTTTCAGACTATAATAACATGTGTGACAGCCTCCTTGCAGAGAAGTTAAATTGCCAATGGGATTTACTATGTTTGAGTTCAGAGCAATTTTTGAATTGAATCAAGATTGACATCAGCATATAGTAGTATTTACACTTTTAGAAAGAGACAGGAATACTTAAGAAAAGTGAGTTTTTGACCAAGCTCACAGGAAGTTACTATTAAAGCTTAAGTGGAGAATAATTTGAATTGACTAGGAAGAAAGCTACCACTGAAGTGATCACGAAAGAGATTATTTCAAAAAGAGAGGGAGCACTGTGGCCAAATCAGATACTACTGATGAGCTGAATAAAATGCACTCAGAAAGAACGTCTTCTCACATGTTAGTGTTATCAGGCTGAGTGGCAGGGACTCAGATCCACAGGTTTTGTTTTTGTTTCTTTAAAGCCTAAGTTGATCACTTAGCTGTAGTCAATGGAGAATTTAGATCATTAAGACAAAACTATGCTCTTAAATTTAGCATTAAGTTTATTTACTTAAGCAGGTGTTAATAAACATTTTATTTAAGTGGCTGTAATAATATATGGGATGTTCTGATAAAAGAGACAGTGCAGGTTGGTTTTTTAACCAGGATGAACCTGGCTGTAGTGCTGACAGTGACTGTTGCAGCTAAGAACACAGCTTGACTCTTGAGTGTTTGGACAGAGTTTTTGGATGTATGTGGTTGTGACTGCTCGAAAGTATTTAAATATTTTAATGCTTTTTGTGGTTGTGTTAGGCCGAGTTCTTTACATTTCCTGAGCCTAGAGTCTTTCACAAGCTAAGCAAGCACATTACCACTGAGCCACACCCTTGTCCACTCTACATCTTCTTTATTTCTAACCAGTGAGCTATCAGTCTGCTGATACTGAAAGCAAACTGCCTCAGAAAAATTAGGGAGGTCGGGTGGGGGGCCACGCACAGTCTGCCTAGCACTTCAGTAGCAATCAAGAAGCAGCAGCAGTAATAGAAGGGAGACAGAGTAGGAGTGGAGCAAGTGAACAGCACTGTCTTTTTCCTGATTTTGTTGGGAAAGCATCCCTGAACAGCATAGGGTACTGCCGTCTTTCCTGACCAGACACCAGAACTAGACAAGAAGATGATGCTGCCAAAGACACCACACACTCTGAATATACACCGAGAAGACAAGATTGAACTAAACCAGACACTTCCTCCCTGCCAGTTAACATTCATAGAGCTAAGAGGTGCTGTCTGGCAATTAGAAGAGAAAGTCACTCATGATAGCACTGAGCTGTAGCCCCAGCTTACGAAAATACTGAACTGCCTGACAGGATGCGTCCACTGACAACAGTGCAACAGTGACACAAATTTGTTGGAGGTGACTACCTGCTTTCTGGTAGGATTTGAGGCCTATCCCATGAAGCAGTGCATGTCTGGTTGCAGAACTGGTCAAAACCATATGGCTAGGAAATCATAGGCCCTATGAGGCAGTATGCTGGTCAGGATTTCCTGAGTGGGCATGTGGTTAAACTATCTCCTGATACTTGTGTTAATACCCATAGACTTAGTTCATCTTCCATCTTTTCCCAGAGAAATCTCTTTGGGCACTGGGTGACTGTCAAAGCAAGGACTCATAAACAGACAACGTGATGAGAATAAGTGACTGTTGAGTACTTGGCCCTAAATGAAGCATTTTTATTGCCCCTCTGAGGGTTAAGCAGTGCTGCAGAAGAGGGGATAGATGGACTGTGGAAGCCAGTGGGGGCTAGTATGGTGGGGTGCTGTCTTGTGGGTGTGCCGTGGACTTTGTAAACACGAACACACAGTTGCTGTGACTGCCTATACTGGGCCTGTAGGAGGTGGGGGAGGGAAGAAGAGGCATGATAGTGGAAAGGGAGCAGACCTGTGGGTGTGTGAAGGGGGTGAAAGAGAATAATGCAGTGGCTGTAATTAGTACCGCCTGAAAATTCAAAAAGAAGAAGGGGCTAGAGTGATAGCTCTGTGGTTCAGAGCACCAGCGTGAGCACCCACATGGAGGCTCACAGCCATTTGTAACTCTGGCCCTGGGATATCTGATGTCGTCCTCTGGCCTCTGTTGGCGCCAGGCACGCACATAGTGCACAGAGAGACTTGCAGACAGCACCTCTAATATAATGATGATAATAATAAGCTTTTTAAAAAACTGTGAACATTTGAGCATGCATGATTAGATCAGTGTGGAGATTTACTTCAGAAGCTGCTGTTTACTCTGACCCTGGTTCATTAGCTGTTTGAACTTGGGCAGATAGCTTTTCAGTTTTCCTAGCTGTAAAATGGGAATGCGCAGGGTCCTCCTGGCAGGAGCACTGGGAAGGAAAGGTGATATGTCCACCTGCACACTTAGCTCTCAGCGTACATGAGCAGGGGTGCACTCACAGAAGACATGGCTGCTGCTTTTCCTGACACAAGTTAGGTTGACTTTCAAATAATCTTTTGTTCCTTTCCAGAAGAAGGCATAATCTAAATTCGGCCAAGCTCCCCAGGAAAGAAAGCCTCTCTGGCCAGAGATTTCTCTGATGTATGACCACAGGCTGCCTCTGTGCTGACACAGTTAATTACTGACACTTTCTACGTGAGCAGCCTTGTTTTTCATGTGTCCAGAAAATGGGTCTAGATGAGTTTGCATAGGGGTCACATCAGTGGGGCCAGTTTTGTACGTAAGAAAGGATGAAAAGTGCTTACTTTCTATGGAGACCTGTGGTTGTTAAAATAAGAGAGCATGCCACTGTTTGCAGTGGCTGCCGTTGCCTGTGTTAAATAAATATGGTGTGATCTCTGATTGCCCGTTGGGAATTTCTGGTTTGATTCAGGTTATTTGTAATCTTTGTTTTTTCTCCCTCCAGTGGATTATCTACTTCATAAAATTGTTTTGGGCCAGTGTTTAGTGCAAAAAAGTTTTTTGTTTTTTATTGTTGTTGTTTTGCCTAAAGTTGGCTTTTCAGCAGAGCAACCAGTTTACACTGGCCAGAGAATTGTTGTGTGTGATTACACCATAGTTGGTGTCCTCCTCACTGTGGAGGGATCAGCTTAGGTTGAATTCCTCTCCAGGAGCCTTATAATTCTGAAGTGCAATTACTGTACGACTTACAGACATCAATAAGTATTGATGCTTTACCTTATAAGACGATGAAAGGTGACTTATTATGCTTAAAAATAGATACCTTCCCTCCCAATTGATTCATCTCTCTGGACTCATGGGAAGCTCACCTGCTTCCCCACCACCAACAGCAGATAAAGTGAACACAGAGTCCTCACTTCTTAGAGTATCTTTGCCAAATATATATATATATATATATATATATATATATATATATATATATATCATATATATGTGATGTTATGACCATTTAGAGGAGCAAAATGTCTTTTCCCTTAAGAATAGCCTTAAGCCAGCACCACACACCATGGGAAGCTTGGACAGTGTATACACTCAGACTATTGATTGGCTGGCTTGGAGAATTCCTGTGGGGTTTGAGCAATAAAGATGGAGTGGGTGCGGCTGGAGTTTGGTCCCTTTGGTTATTTGTCTTTTGTTCACGTGACTTTTGAAGATTAGCACATTCAGATGAGCAATTGTAGAAAAGCTTGTGCTTGGGTAGTGTGAGTGCTGCTCAGGTAGCCTGTCACTTTAACAAATGTCTTCCTTCCTAAGCTTCTCTACCTGAGTTATTCCATTTTCACCACAGGACTGAAATGTTACCCAGTGGAGCCTTGTCCAAAGAGAGCCACACTGGCAGGATGGTGCAATCGATCATCCATTGGCTGGGTGTCAGCATGGGCTTAAAGAGAATGAAGAAATCTCCAGGCTCTGTGCAGAGTAGCCTTTTTGGTGTCTATCCGTGTAAATAGTCTTCATTTAGAGGAAGCAAGATATGGCATTTAAAAATATGCATTGGGGAAAATTTAGCTGTTTAGCTCTTTTTCTATTGTATTTCTTCCCACTACAATAGACACCATACCTCAGAAATGACGCTGTGTCTGGAGCCTTTTTTCAGTCTGTATTCTAATTTTCCCTCAGTAGCCATGACTCTCCTTCTTCATGGAAGTGGAGTCCATGGTCCCTTGGAATCTTAATGGCCCTCTGTTCTCATTGTCACTGTAGTCTCATATCTGCCTTCTTGTCAGTATTTGAAGTCTCAGGTCATTGCTGTTTTGACATGCGATCTCCTTATTCTTCCTCATTAGTTTTATTTATCTTTTCTCTGAGCACAGGATGTACAATAAAACTTTGTGGCTTTATTCACAGTGTTCTCCAAACTAGGAGGAGCCTTTGTCGTTTAAAATTTTATAACATTTTCAATTTTATAAATAATTCATCTATTTCTGTTCTTTCATGATTAAATTATTTTAATAACTATATATCTCTCTGTTTTCTCTGAAGACAGATTTTAGGTTAGAGCTAATAAGATAGATTTTTTTTTAAAAAAAAAAAAAGTAAGAAAGGTGATATTATTAAGACTCCCCCCTGGTTACTATTTTTATTTGCTTAGATTTTATTTTAAGAGCATGATATTATAATCTTTCTTTTAATGTTTTAATTACATTTTATTTATTATTTATTTATCTGTTGTATTTGTATGCATGCGTGTGTGCCACAGCATGTATGCAGTGTTTTCTGTATGGACTTCATTTTATTTTTTTGTTTGCTTGCTTGCTGGCTTGCTTTGTTTAGATAGGGTATCACCGTGTATTCTTGTCTGGCCTGGAACTTGCTATGTAGATCAGGCTGGCCTCAAGTTTTTAGAGACTGCTTGCCTCTGCCTCTTGTGTGCTGGGACCACAGGCCATCCCTGGCCATCTTTACTACTTTTTAGGTGCTCTTCAGATGAGCCATGGCAGAGGTTTCTGAAGGACAAAGTTGCTCTGATGCTTAGCTCCTGTGTGGGGAGGTCATTGGTCATCATTTATCCGCCCAGTTTTGGAGGTTTTATTGCTTGTTGTTCAACATGTAAAATCGTGGTTTGTTCTGTTTTTCCGGGGCCACTAGTTGCCTCTCCTTATTTTGCCTATGCACACATGTGCACAGTTGTCTGAGGTCACAGATCTGCAGAAACTGGGGTAAAATGCGCTCACTAAATTCTTGTTCCTGTTTACAGGGCACAGAATGTAATTTGCTCCCTGTGCATCTCTCTCAGCCTCCTGCCCAAGCCTTCTTTTCCCTTGGGAAAAATGGTTCAGTGATCCAGAAGTTCATACCGTTTCAGAAAATTCTGTAACCTTGAAATTTTCCTATTATGAAAGCTATCCAGCAAAATACTCATAGGCAAGTGCTAAGAAGTTTTCCTAAAAATACAGCCTGAAATTCTCTGTCACAGCTTTAAAATCATACTCAGCAGGTGCCGGAGATGGTGGTGCTGGCTTGGTGGTGATGGTCATGGTGAGTGTAAAGGTGCTAATGGGAATTCTTCTTTTCACATCTGTTTTCCCGTCCCAGTCCCTCCTTCTGCCTCCTCCTAGGTTTCTAATATAGGTAACTACTCTTAGTGACTTCTTGTGCTGTTTTCCAGATTTTTATGTGTATACAGACAAATACAAATGCTCACTCTCCCCCTCTTTTAAAAATGATAGCGAGATGGCACACTCTACAAAAGCAGCATGTGGTTCCACACATTGCTTCTTAACTCTTGCTGAGTCTTGGGGCGCTTTCTTTACCAGTATATAAGGCTTAAGTGTTCCTTTGTCTTCATAGCTTTAGAGAGGTTCTTTATGAATTCATCAAGTGTATGCCATCCATCACATGTGAATAACTCCTGTTTCTTGTTTTCTTTTGGGTAAATGACAAAATTGTAAGTATTTGGTTCTATCTGCTCTTGGTATTTTTTTCTTTGACAATGCATATAGAAATGACAGGGAAGCCTTTAGGTTATTGTGTCTGTTTTCAAACACTGTCATGTTACTTCGTGGGCAGCATGAGGCTTACCCAGTAGGGTTCCATTTGCTTGTCTCCCAAACATTTTACTTTGCCATATTATATACTATGTCTTTACATAGGCTATGAACCTCATGCCACAACTAGAAAAAAATACTTGCTCCCAAATTTACTCTAAATGGAGCTTTTTATTTATTTTTAAAAATCGTGCAGATTTTTAACATTCTAGCAGTATGATGATAACATTTTCTTTGCAGGCTGAGCACCTTATGTGTGGTAGTAAGTGCTTGGCCCCTTGGCACCGTCTCTAGTGGGGCAGTCTTGTTAGGAATCTTTTCAGCTCTTACCTAAAATGCCATTCTCTTTATGTGGCCAGCTCTTAAAAAGTGAGAAGGCTGAGTGCTGTCCCCATACCAGGCACAGAGGTTGAATTGGATGGGATTGGAGGAAGTCTCTCTGTTCTCCTACTGTGTGATATGGCGGGGCCCCTTGCAGCTCCCCTACATGTTGGGTGGTGGCCGGTAGGCCTCACTCCACAGCTGGGGTTCTCTGAAACCAGCCCCTCGTGTGCCTGAAGTCTGCTGGGTGGTGGGCTGGTTCCTTTTACCTGTATGTGTGGCGGACTCCCCAGCCACTGAGAATGGGTAAGATCTTCTATAACAGGTTCAAACGTTCTTTTCTTAAATAACTTTACTTAAAATAAATTTGTATCTTTGTAGTATTAGCTTTCTGATAGGTGTTCAAAAGTATGATTTTGTAGTTTCTCCAGCTTGTTCGTGTGCTTATAGCGAACAGTGGTCTTTTGTGCTTTCTTCCCATACTCTGGAAAGCAGACTTCTTCCTTATGCAGCCCTGCAGCCTTTGCTCCTTTGAACACTTTCTGTCTGAGGGTACTTCTACCAGCAGCTGGATTAACCCTATTTCTACTCATTATTTTAAAGCCCCAGATCGAGGCTTTGTGCTTTCACATGGTCCACTCGGCTGGTGCTGAGGACTCTTGTCATCCTCCATGCCCTGTTGTCTTCCTCACATGGCCTCTACGTGATATCAGTAGCCTTGGGACATTTCTCCATGTATTTGGGTCTGTGAATAAATATCTATTTCTAGTTTTGCCCTAAGTGGAGATTTTAGAGTATATTTGTTCTTATTTCATATCTACCAGCAAGAATAGTTGGTTAAGGAACCTCTTTACTTAGGAGGCTGTGGCCACAGAGTGCCATCCAGTCTTTGCTCCAGGTACGCTCAGAGACGGAGACATTGCATCCTTCCTGTAATGGCAACAGCAGAGATTGGGATGTAACCAGAGTTGATTTAACTCAGACAGGGAAGCAGTGTGCTGGCAATGAAGTGAATTGTCTTTGGCACTTTCCTATTGTGTTACTGTGTGACTTCCTCAGAGGCTGGTGTAAATTGTTTTCTCTCAAGAGACAGAGCAAAAGGGTGAGTGAGAACCTAAATCTTTAGAAAATTCAGAGGTTCAAAGCAGAGAATGTTGAGATCGCACATCAACAAAAAAGAGTCAAAGCTAAAAGGCCAAAAATGAGAGGCCAGACATGAGTTCCGGGAGCCAAGAGGAAGCGAATGACTACCTGCTTCTCATCATCAGGATGGCTTGGGCCCTATCTGCTGTTGGAGGGGAGTGGTACGAGGAGACAAGTCCAGGTCAGTGGGGTGAAGAGATAAACCCACTGTCCTTCTTGGTACTGGCTGTCCTCACTCAGAGTGGTGACTTTTCTTAAATTTCTCCTCTGTAGGAAGTGTCAGACTTGTTGCTCCATAAACTTTAAATTTCACACTGGCCTGAAGTACAGGGTTGTTAATCACAGAACCTGAGCTCAGGCTCATTAAGTACCCAGATCTGAGGCTTGTCTGCTTTATAATATGTTTTCATCAAAGGGCAAGAAAACAAACTTAACAAGTGAAAGCAACTAACTCCGAAAGCCAAACTGAAGTATGGAGCCAGTGGTATAGCTTAGTGGTATTTGCTAAGCATGTACCTAAGCTCTGAGTTTTATTCCAAGCACTACAAACAGAGTTTAAAAAAAAAAAAAAAGACAGAAAAATAAATTACCTTCCCAAGTTCACATATTAGAGTTAGACTGAGTGTATTTTGGCTCATGTTAGGTTTTAGAAGACTCTCTGTCCATCTCTGCAACAGTTGGAAGAACTGTGCCTAAAGATAATTCAAAGAAAATTCTTAATTTTTCCCTTAGCTGATTAAAGGGCTGGAAAAGTAGGAAGAGGAATGAAGATCCGGGGGTCATTTTCCCTGAATGGAAGGTGCAGAGTTGTCAAATGTCCCAGGTCTGTGCAGAGCTCTCCTGCTAGGGATGGTGTGCAGCTGCTTGCTGGTCTCTGCTGTGTACAACTGTGCTCCTCTGCTTGGTGACTGACACTAACCAGTGATTGTCATGAGTCTCTTTGTGGAACATTGCAGGACTTCCTCTTCGAGTCTTTATGTGATTCGTGCAGTGTGGGGTGATGTGAGGGAGCGAGGCACACTAGAGGACTCTCAAGGTCCCTTCTAGCCCTGAGGTCCTATTGTTATTGAATATTTATAGAGTGCCAAAATTGGCTCTGTTCTTTTCAGAGACCAGAATTACATTCACTCCCTGTCCAGTGCTATCACAGTCAAAATTAGACAGATCAGCAATGCCTTCATTGCTAAGTCAAGTCCCAGTTCATAGGGCATTTGTCTAAGTATCTGAAAGTATCTATTCTCTTCAGAACATTAGAGGATGGTCTGAAAGCATGGCAAAGGGTGTCAGTCAGGTCACTGATCCAACACCCCAGTGAGGCCTGGCACTGCTTTCCTCCAGGGATTTGCGTAAAATAAATAAAGAAATAATGCGTTCTGCGCTGAGCAGTCTGATTTAGAAATACTGCCTTCAAAACTTGTAATTTGCAATAAAACGGAGAAAAAGATTGTGCTTCATTGCCAAGCTATTTTATGTGGTATATGATATTCTTTTATTTCAGAGTGACAACTTTCAGTGTCTCTGACATGGCTATGGAATCTATACTCATAAGTAAAGTAAAAGAAGCGACACATAGTGCTGATTTACACCTGTGGAGCAAATCCCCATATTCCTACAGTATGTACATATACAGTAAAAACCACACTGTAAATCTCCAGAATTTAAAGAGGAAGAGGGGTTTACATTCTTGTTTAAGACTGTTACTTGCCTAATTGAGGATTTATTTAACAGTTAGCTAACCTGCACCCCGCTTTCACCAATAATGTTCTCACACCTTTCTTTAGTATCAAAAACTATATTTGGCATTAGTCTTAAACATTTTAAAGGGTTTGTAGATTGATGCAAAGAACATAGATAATGTACTTTACCTGTATTTGCATATTTTAAAAATCTTTGTGTGTGTGTAATGTGTATAAATCCATTTGAGTAAGTTGGCTCTGTAGCTCAGGCTGGCCTGGAACTCACTGTTTAGTCTAGGCTGGCTTATAGCACTTGAGCCTCCTGTCTCATCCTTCCCAGTACAGCGGTTACAGAAATGCACCACCTGCCCAACTGATCGCTGTGTTTGTAAAGTTTCTAACTCTTCAAAGTAAAAATAACTTTTGTTCTGTAGCTCAGTTATTCTTAAGTAATTATTTTATTATGCAAATATGACTGCGCCACGTTTTATGTCAGGTGCCTGTGGAGGCCAGAAGAGGATGTCAGATCCCCTGGAACTGGAGTAATAGTTGTGAGCTGCCATGCAGGCCTTCTGGAAAAGCAGCCAGTGCTCCTAACTGTTTAGTTATCTCTTCAGCACCCCAGCTCAGCTATTTACCAAAATGTGCACGTAATTAAGGCTTTACATTTCCACTGTCATCTCAACTACCCTTAGAGAGGGCTTTTTTATATATGTGTATATGGACCTTATTATTCTCCTGTCCTTTAGAAAAGCTTTAAGTCTTGATATAAGAACTGTTGCTGTAATAGTTAAGGCCTATTACAGGCTTTGCCAAGTTTCACAGTGTTATTACATGATTTTAATAGAAAAAAAAAAACCTCATTCTCAGATTGTAAATATTCTTACTTTAAGATATCTATGTAATAAAACTATATGGACTCAGTTAAAGTTTTTGCCCTGGAAACTCATTTTCTGTTTTAAGTGAGTACTGATCATAGGGCTGAATTCTCATGTTTAATGACTTCCTTTATCAGTTTATGTTTCTTCAGTTCTAAAACTGAGTCTCACTGCAGAAGCAGCTGCAGGAGATCCAGAATGTAGGAACAGCTGCGCTTGAGCCAGAATAAAGATCTGTGGTGTTAGGGATCCAGTAGCTCGAGATGTGAAACTGCTTAGAAGACTGTTGGGAAATTGAAGTTCTTGTTTCTAAAGTTTTGCTGCTGTATCCACCACCAATATTTATGATTAACACCAACTTCACCTCTGCACATGCTTCCAAAGTGTCTGAGTCACTGTAACTGTGGAGAGCTCAGTTCACTAAAGTTTTTGTATTTTTGTGGACATTGAAAATACAGAGCCAGGCCGGGGTGGTGGTGCATGTCTTTAATCCCAGCACTTGGGGAGGCAGAGGCAGGCAGATGTCTGTGAGCCCGAGACCTGCTTGGTCTACAAAGTGAGTCCACGACAGGCAAGACTAAACAGAGAAACTTTGTCTTGAAGAGGGAGAGAGAGGAGGAGGGAAGGAGGGAGGTGGGGGATTGAGAGAGAGGGAGAGAGAGCGAGCACAGAGCCGGAATCAGTTTAGGCTAAAGAATGATGGTCTCGCGCCTCTGTTTCCTAGCAGCAGCACTGCCTCCCTCTCTGGAAAGACCATAGGCTGAGAACAAGCTTAGAGTACAGTGCTGTGTCACCTTTTGTAGCTGCTGAGCGTTGACTTTGAACTTCACTAGAGAGCTGCACTCTGATGACATTTAATTCCTGCTTGTTTTTCTCTTACATTTCTTCATTTTAAACATGCTGCATGCTTGCTTGATGTTCACTACTGCCAGAAAAAAACAGGCAATATTAGTTCTAAGAATATTTTTCTTTCTGAAGCACCTACATTCAGGATGTGTGATCTATTGTAATTCTTATTCATTTGAAATACAGTAATTTGTTCTTGTCAGCAAAGGGTGGGTTTCTTATTTTAAATTGCTGGATTTTGTTTTTGTTGGCATACTCCTCAGTACAAATTGAATGGCTGACAAACATCTATTTGTCTGACAGTTCAATCTAGATAAGTGCCCTCTGTTGCCTAACTACAATTTGGGGTCTCAGAGATAAAAGCAACCTGAATGCCAGGATTGTAGCAGAGCTTCTTGATGCAGATAGCAAAGGTAATCCATATTCCCAGGGTCTTCAAGTCACATGGAGGAAGATATGCATGCACACTATCTTGTATGAAACAGTGGACTTCCTGCTCCTTCATAATCAAAACAGGACTAGCTAACTGAAGAGACCAGTAACAGCTGATGTGAGATGTTACTAGACTGGAAATAAAAGAGGAACATGGTACTGGCTTCTAAAGCTGGAGAGAGTATACTTGCTTAGCATTTTCCCACAGCACATTGGCTTTTGCTGAATGAATTTTCTTTCTGTTCTAACATTGTTATTTTGAAATAAGTTACATCATTAGGCTGTGGTTCTTCTGTAGCTCTGATATTCTGCTAGAGGTGGGGTTGAGGGGGTCTTCGTTTCTTCCCAAGATGAAGAGGTGAAACTTCATCGCTATTGACTTAACTCTATCTAAAAACATGTGAGTCTTTCTGTAGAAGTATCTCCCAAATGTAATTCATATCATTTTTAAAAGAATGAAATGTGTGATAGCCACAATTATGAAGAAGGAATTGATTGATTGCAAAAGGTAACAGACATTTTTGAAATATGTGAAAGAGCCCTCAGGGGAGATGCATTGAAAAATAAGGGTTTAATTGCTAGAGCCTGCTGATTGACAGATTAGAGAAATAAAGGAAAATATGAGATCATTTTCATGTGTTTATCTTAGACTGTCTTGTGCTAGATATCACCCCCATCGAAGAAGGGAGGACAGGAGGGGTATATATGGAGATCTGCAGGCTATCACTCCTATGGAAGGAAGGAGGGCAGGAGGGATGCATATAGAGGAAAGATAACATCACAAGACTATGTTGAACTAGAGATGGCCTAGTGCATCAGTTCTCAACCTGTGGGTTGTGACCCCTTTTTGAAGGGGTCGCATATCAGATAGCCTACATATCAGATATTTACATGATTCCTAACAGTAGCAAAACTACAGTTATAAAGTAGCGATTCAATAATTTTATGGCGGGGGTCACCACACCATGAGGAACTGTATTAAAAGGTCACAATATTAGGAACGTTGAGAACAATGCCGTAGGTTAAGATACCCGATACAAATTAGATTTGTGGATAAAAAAAAAAAAAATTTGAATACGTTCTAAGTGGTAGGTAGATGATGGGTACAGATAAGATTACACAGATGAGTAAGAAGTGGGCTAAAGATGAAGACAGCATTTTGTGGTTAGATTGAGAAAGAAGTGGTGATGAAGGGGGGTGGGACAGACAGTAGGCCAGTGCTGCTGAGGCTGCCAAGGAGCAGGTCGGTCAAGTGCAGGATGAAAGCAGTACTTCATCAAAAGGCCAAGTCAAGGACACTGAAGCCGAAGTTCGTATAAGTGAAGCAACAAAATAAATGAAGAAGTCTTAGATAGTAACCAGAGAACAAACATACTAGTTCATACTGACAAATTAAATGATAGATAATAGGCAAGTCTCCTGCACAGAAGAATTGTGCTGTAAGTGCAGCATATGGAGGAGTAACCGAGTAAGCAGCTCCACAGTGGAGAAACCAGTGAGTCCTGCTGCAGCCAAGAGATGAAGAGCAGCATCAGCAGGGACATCGTGTTGACAGTAAATGGCTTTGATACTATGGGGTAGCAAGCACTTTCCCTCCTTGGCCTTTCTCTTAGTAGCACAAAACTCCAGACGGTTTGTGAAAAAAAAAAAAAAAATCTGATAAATCCTACCTGAGGGCTTTGCTCAAAACTGTGAGGTCATCGCAAACAAGACCAAGAAACTATCTCAAGTCAAAAAGAGCAAAAGACATATTACACCTCCACCTGATATGAGGTCTTGGATGAGTTATGGGAACAGAAAGAGAAACCATCAACAGTTAAGAAAAGAGTGAACATATGACCCCTTACTCTGACACACTGGCTGTGGGTGGAATGAGAATGCTTTCTTTTCATTGCAACTTTTATATAAATCTAAAATAATCAAATCCAAAGGGTATTTAGATAAATAGAGTCAGTAGACTTTGGCAGATAGTAAATCCGTGGTCACCCTGGGGGCATATGAGGAGTGGTGTGACAGTTTTGTTTGATTGTAGCAAGTTGAAGAGTACCTGGAACAGGTTGATAGTTACTCTTCTGAGCAGCTTGGATGAGAGGATAAAGAGAGGCTGGACAAGCTGAGGAGAGTGGCAGAGGTGCTAGAAGTTTCTAAACACGGTCAGCTGGGGTACACTTAAAGGAAAGAACAGGTAGAGAGTAAAATATTAGTGATGCTAAAAAAGTCCTTGATTGCTAAAGCAGAGGCTTTGAGTAGGCAGGATTTTAATTTATTCAAAATGGAAAAAGTTTTAGAAAGAATATTTTACTTATGAAACAGGTGTGAATATTTATACTTTATTAAGTTTTGTTTTGATCACCCTAGTACACAAGTAACTTTCAAAGTGTTTCCAAAGAAAATGCATGCTACAGTGATTTTCATGTGTTGTCTGCAGATTTATTGGCTGTATTCATAAAGCATTTAAAATATCATTTTTCAAAAGCCCTGAACTTTGAGCACGGTTACCTCACTATAGAAGCATATTTTTAAGTAAGGAATCTATGTTAACATGGTCCAAAACTAAGCAAGAGGAAAAGATTCTAGAATTGCTGTCTCTGAAATGGCTTGTTCCAGTTTAGAATTTCAGAGTAACTGTGCAGCATGTCCTTAGGAATTAGGGCTTCTTAACACATCCTCATAACTGGCATAGGCTTCCGTGTGTGTAGGCCTGTAACTACATCATGGTTGCTCAATGGTGCAACCTTTGAAGACTAATCTAGAAACATATTTAACTAGTACCCACAGATGTGGTTATGACTCATCCTCTGACATTAGAAACTTCATTCTGTCAAGAAAAACATTTAAATACTTGTCATCCTCCAACACTCAGGGTTATTGTGTCAATATTCCAGGTGTTGACACCAGTGTGAACGTTAAGGCTTATCATGATTATCATTTGCTTTTGGAGAAAGATGACCTGAAACAGAAGCTAAGAGTTTTATAGATGTTAAATTCATATAACTAGTAGAAGAGTGCAGCCAGCCCTGCCTTTGGGATACAAAGACCAGAGACTGTCTCAGTGGTGTGTGTGCAATGGAAGAACAATGGTGGAAAGAACACTGCCATTGGGAGACTTGTTCTCCTTGTAAAGTCCAAGCCCCCTGGTGATGTAGATCACTCATCTTCTGATGAACCAAACACTTCTAAAGTCTATCATGGTCTACAGGATGTCTCATATGGATCCTGTCTTAGTTTGGGTTCTATTCCTGTGAAGAGACACCACAAGCACAACAACTCTTCTCAAGGAAAACATTTCATTGGGGCTGGCTTACAGTTTCACAGATTCAGTCCATTATCTTCATGGTGGAAAGCATGGCAGCATCCATACAGATATGGTGCTGGGGAAGGAGCTGAAAGTTCTACATCTTGATCCACAGACAGCAGAAGACTGGGTGTAGCTTGAGTATAGGAGACCCCAAAGCCTGCCCTACAGTGCCACGTTTTCTTGGACAAGGCCACACCTCATAATAGTGACACTCCCTATGGGACAAGCGTTGAAACACATGAGTTTGTGGGGATCATACCTATTCAAACCACCACCATTCCTCAGTGTCAGTTATACAGAGCCCCTGGCATCACTTGTTCTTAGATGTGTGGATTACCCAAATTATGGCTGTGGACAGCTTTTCAAGGCATACTAGGCTAATTACACTAATTTATATCCTGCTTTGATAGTCGAGTTTAATACAAACAAAATATCTGCTGCATGGCTTTCACTTATCAGAGTATCATTTATAGTGTGGGTGTTATTTCAGGTTAAATCTGGAATTAATTTATTTTACACTCAGAAAGACTTTAAAGAACTGGGTTTCTTTCACTGCATGCTCACACAATTCCAGATGCTGACACCAACATCTGCACATTGTATCATAAGCTGAATTTCTGTGTGATGTAACTAAATTGTTGATTGACAAGCTAACATGATGATATAAGACACAGTCACACTGTATTCAGTATCAGTGTCAAAAGTCATAAACTACAAGTACGTGAAAGCAAGGGGCCATGATCTCAGCTAATTCCTGTGGCATTTTGAAATACCAGTGCTAGACAGAAATCTCAGAACAAGTTTGGAAATGCTGGAAGAGGAAATGAAGAGGAGCATTTACCTGAGTTCTGGGCCCGCCTGTTTTGCAAATCACTAAATGATGTAGCAGCAATGTGGTCGACATTCCTAGTCTAAATAAAAGTCTGTGTTAGCCCTGCACAGTACAGAGTTTTTTTCCATATGGATCGCATATGGGTTTGTGTGAGTCTCTGTGTTTACACATATACTTATAACCTCATAACACATATAAATATTAACATATGTATTATAGCTCACTCTAAGAAAGTAATTAAGAAATGTGGTGTGATTTATCTCATAATGCACAGCCAAAACATAAATACCCATTTAAAACATGTCACATATACTTGAAAGTACGAGTGAAAATAATTAGTGATTATGATTTTTAAAAAAATCTTAGAAATTTAAGTCTGTTTTTTAGTATTTAATCCTGAAGAACAGTGAATTATCTGGTGCTCTGACGCTAAACTTCTTTTCCTGCTTGGTGCTTAGTGGTAGAGTATGTTAGTATTTCCTCTCTGGTGGTGTGAGTGTGGTCTTGAGTTTATGCTAGACAGAAAGAATAAATTCCTGGGTCCCTGAGGTGTCTCCACTTAGAATTCATGTTGTAGCGGGGGAGAGCTGACACCTGGAAGTTGTTCTCTGATCTCCATACGTGCAGCATGGTGCTCTGTCACACACAAATAATAAGTACACATTCCCTTAACTGATGCCAAGTACTGAGAACATGTGGACTCAGGGTTGGACTGTTTAGTGTCTAAACAGTCTCATGAACAATGCTTAGTGGAAAACCATGCTTAGTGGAATAATTTCTTAAAAGACTAGAACTTATTTCTAATAATACTGAAGAATTACAGTCAGGTTTTTTATTTTTCTAAGCCATCTGAAATTCTGGCACCATTTATATTAGAATTATTGAGTCAAATTCCATGGAGTTTCTCAAGCCACTCCTGGTGTGTTGGGAAAGCATCTTTAGGAAGGAATGTACTTATCAGTATTCTTAGTCATGTGGGTATGTCAGCTGCATTGCGTCCTATGCATCTTATCAGCTGATACTCAGAGGAACATGCTTCCTCTGGTTATCACAGCCAAAGTGTTAAGAAAGATTTACATCTGCTTATAATATTTAAATGCATGCAGTAGCCACAAGAAGTAACTGTTGAGAACAATATTGTAGAGATGTGAAACATGATAGTCAGTGGCCAGGATCACTGGCTGAGGTGCTGCCTTCATTCTTTTTGTTAAGCGCCCTGTGCCTTTTCATCTCAGCAACTTGCCAGTGATCAGACCATTGCCTACGAGTTTACTTTGCCTTTGCTTGAACTGTGTAGGATGAGATGTTATCATAGAAATTACTCTGTGGCTGGAAGGATGAATCTAGTCATGAACAAATAGAAGTGCGGTTAGAAATTGAGTACTTGGTGGCAAAGGTGTATGTATTTTCAAAAATGTTAGCTGGGTATTACAGTGCTGTGATGGTATTTAATTAGAGCCATATAAAATTAGGTAAGAAGTAATGACCAGCAGTCATGGCTATCTAAGAAGTATAATTTCATGGTGTTGTATAGATATCCCAGTGCACAACAGTTATGTCCTTTGAAACAGTTAAATTCTTGGGCTGTGAAAGCATAGCAGGTTTTAATAGGTGTATCACCTGGTAACCATGGGCATTATGAAATAGAAGGACCGGAAAAACTTTTAGAAGCAATGGAAAATCTGGCCAGCATGAGTAGTTTGTTTTAGAACTATGGAGAAATCTACTAACTATTGCTGCTATAGACCAGTTTGATTAGGAGGTGGGACAAGCTGTTCCTTTCATTACACCGAAACCACACTACACTTTGTATGAATTATTTGGCTGTCTGCAGCATGCAGATTAGAATGAGGGCTTTCTCAGTGCTTGCGACTGTTGCAGATTGCTGATTAGTAATTAGAGTACTGAATGAAGGAAATTAGGCCAGGACTGAATGGGAATGAGAAAGTCTTCATTTGGTAATACAGATGTTAGGAACAGATTGTCTTGAGCAGCTCGTTCAGTATAGGGACGTTGTACATATCCGTGGTGTTATTTGCTTCCCATGTGAGACTCAAGTCAAATGCCTTTGAGATGGTTTCCTCTCCTATGCCTAGTGATGTAGCTGTATGGTTATTAATTTAGTGAAATATCCTGTCTGCCAGGTGTGGGAACTAGCTGATTTTATTGTAATACCAGATCATTACTTAATTCATATGCAACTGAGCACAGCACATGGAAAGCATTATAAATCTATTTACAATGTGGCTGGTCTGATGATAACATTGCATTAAATTCCCAGGTGAGGCAATTTAAGCAATTGCTTTGCCATGTGCACACCATGGAAATTAAATTCTCCTATATGCTTTAGTAATAAACCAACCTCATTGTTATGTTTTTGCTTGTGGTAGGCCATAGAACCTACTGTATGTCCCATATAGAGTCATACAACAGGCAATACCAGAGATGACAATTTTTACTTGATTTAAGCTAAATTAATTCACATTGTTCCCAGTTTTGCAGTTTGTGCCCACAGACAAGACACATTGAGCTCAACTGGGAAATGTCTAGGTGTAGGTCGAATAGATCGCTTATTTCAAGCCAAATTCCTAGGCCAAACTGAACAAGTATCTCTGTTTGAACTTGGCTTTGAGAAAAGCAGCCAATCAGTACACAAGTATGAGGTTCATACCAACCAGAAACTCTTTACATCTGAAGTTCTTACTTTCATGAATGCAGACTCACTTTTGTCATTGTTTTACAGTAGTGAGAGAAAATTGGTACCTCCAACTGCTCTGGGGGAAAGAAATCTATTGTTAATTTGTCATATTTTTGTCATGTCTATTATTCTATAGGTTTTTTCAGCTGTGCTAGTTCATTTGAGGTATGAAGTATAAGTTGTAGAAAAAGTGGGTTTTACATAAGCACATAACTAAAGTGAGGACTGTCTTAAATGAGTGTGAGGGTGTGCATGTGTGTGAGTGTGCATACACGTGTTTGTTTGAAATACTGTCAGTTGAAGCTGTCCACCTTATGGTATAGGACAGAAATTGCAGTAGATTACAAAGCTCACAGACCTTCAGACTTTTCTCGAAGCCACACATAAGGCACCGGTAGACAGTGGTAACTGACAACCAAGACTGGAAATGTTGACAATTTCCTGATTTGCCTGCTTAGCTTATGTATAGCAGTCATTAACTATTTATAAAATGCATTATGAATTGGGTTCCTTCAAACTAGCTGAATGTGTGACATTTCCAGCTCAAATTCTCTTCCTTGCATTTGGCAAAAGTACAGATTTTATAGTCTCAATAATAAAGTAAAAATATTTTAGGTTTTATCAAGATATAATAAAGGTTTCAGCTCATTAACTTAGAATCTTCTAAACTAAAGTATTATGTAGGTACTTATTAATCCAGCAGGAGGTTTTAAAATTTCCACAAAAGATAACATGATTTATTGATGTTTTAGGAACAATTATTCTTAAAACAAACCGTTTGTCATTTAGAAGAATTTCATCTTTCTTTTTTCATTGTTGTTTCCAACCAGTGCAGTGATTTCAAAGACTGAATTATGGTTAATTACATGCAGTCCGCTTACTTTGAGTGTTAAGAAAGTAGGAGACAATACTGGTGCTGTACTTCCAAATATAATTCTTAATAAAGAACAGCCTAGATTGGTTTTATTTTTGGAAAATGGAACTCTGCTGCAGAGCTCCATTTTTGCATTATTGTGCTGTTCTTCTGGAGAGTTATTTCTAATATTTGCAGTGAAATCTCTTTTTGTTCTTTAAGTCAGTCATGCCAGCGACCACTTTGTCAGCATATCATTTGTTTAATTAAATCCAGAAAGCCTTCCACAACCAGCCTCCACTGCCGTGATGGTGAGGAGTCACTCTCATAGAGACCACCCTTCAGCTGTGGGTGTCCTCACCAAAACACTTGTAATTTCTTCTTCGTCTGAAGTATACTTAATCTAAATAAGAACATAATGTAATTGAACAATCTATGCCGATTTGTTGGTATTTTGGTGAAAAGGGGGGAAAACAAAAACAATCTCCATATGCTATTTTGCATCCTGTGGAATGTTTTAGTCCCCCATCGTGATGAAATGAATAATGCAAAAGGCATCTCTGATACCACGGCCTGTCTTAAAGGTTCTTGTTTCCTTTAATGCTGTAAAATACTTTTACTTAGCTGATTTGAGGCTGTGGATGGTGGGGATTTCCAAATGGACAAAGAGGTTTGGTGTGATGTAGTATTGTATTAAGACCGTGAAATAGGCTGACTTTGTAACTTAGCATTTGAAAATGCTGTTTTGTATGACGTCAGTAGAAATGGATATCCATAGCAGCTTCAGCAAGGTTAGGCATATTCTTTGTGGTGAGAAAATGTCTGGTGAGTTCACAAATGAATGGGTCGGACCACTCCTGAACTTTCAAGAGATCACATAGATGTCCTTACTGCCCACATAGCAAAGACTCATGTCTCTAATTTGTCCTTCTCCCTGCAGCACGACTGTTTATCTACTTATAGAGACCTATTACAGCCGCTAAGTTTTAAGGCAGATGTTGTAGCAGGAAAGGAGTGTTGAAGAGGGGATGCTGGGCAGGCAGGGGTGGGTGCCTCTGTCTCCTTTATACCGAATTATTCTATAGCTCTGTGGTGTTGGCCTGAGTCTCTCCAGAGGTGATAGTTTATAAGATAGAAGAAACTCTCAGCTGAGCACCAGGATTCTAGTCTCAGCTGAAGCAGAGTTACCTTTAGAATTCTATGACACTCTATCATTTTTCTAAAACAAATATCTGGGTGGCGTGCATGTTTATTTAGATTCCAGTAAGCCTTTTAAAACTGGGTTCTGCTAGATCCAGCATATCATTTGCTTAATTACATCCAGAAAAGCAGTAAACTAAATTATATGCAATAAGCCTGTTTCTCTTTTATGTGCCACCCTTGGGAGAATTGAGAAAATATTCAAAAAATGTTTTCTGTATTTTATGCTTCAGATAAGGCACCCACTTGAGAAAAGCTAGCTTTTTCAAATGATCTGAAACTCGGTGGTTGTTCTTGTCTGTAGTCCCTTTAAATAATGTGATTTTAAGGTATAATGAGCCAAGTGAGACCAAACAGCATTACTCACTCATTGACTACTGTAAAAAAAAAAAAAAATTTAAGGGTCTCTCTGTATAGCCTTGGCTGTTGTGGACTTGCTTTGTAGATCAGGCTCCAGGCTGGCCTCGAACTCCCAGAGTGCTGGGGTTACAGGTGTGTGCCACCACGCCCAGCTACTATCGTAAAAATCTAATTGAAATCTTACTGTTGCCTTCTGTTTATAGATTACAGGTCGTCCTTTGAAACAATAATACTTTTTTTTTCCAGATCATAGATGAACAAGTAAGAACTTAAAAAAAAAAAAAAAAAAGCCCAAGAAAGAGATGATGGCTTCCCACCCTCCATTTTTCTAAGTGATCATTTTTACTTAATTAGTTGAGAAGCAGAGAAGGCAACAGAATGACTTTTTACCCTGAAATAGTGAAATACAGTAGGGAATGGTAACCAGACTTGTTTCACAGCTAATTTTCAGAGCCTCCCAGCTTTGCAAAATGTGTGTAGATAATGCATGAGTAGCTTACAGCCATGTCCCTCTGGCTGTTCAGGTGTGTGTGTGTGTGGGGGGGTCCTTGCAAAACACAATTTTGTTGTAAAATGTTGACTCATAACCCACTGCCTTTAGTTGCTGGAACTGGGAAATTTATTTACCAGTGTCTGTCTGTCTGCTCCCCTTTTCCCCCTGCTCCCACTTCCCTCACCCATGTTACTTTTCCTTAGGCCATTATTTATAGAGAAGTTGGAGACATTTGAATTACTGCTAGCTAGGGGATGGCTTTATAATCCCTTCTCTTTCTGGATAGTTACATCACGGTGTTGAATATAGATGTGCTTGTCCAGGCATCTCTGTGTAGAGTTGCCAATATGGATATTATCCTTGAAGTAGGGAGTTTTAGAGCTCTAAATTGTACAGTGCCTTTCCTACTGAAGACTCATACATCTCTGTTTCAAAACTACGTAGTTATATGACTGTATTTCTTCCAATTTAGTGGTTGTATTCAAACAATATTTGGAAAAATAAATTAATTCTAATCTCCTTATGAAAAGTAATAGAACTTTAACACAAAACAGAAATTTCTTCCATTATTATTAGTTAGTTTTTTTTTTTTTTTTTTTTAAAGAAACTTCTAATTTCCACTAAACTCCTGTGTTCTGGAACTTTGACTTAGATTTGCACGTCTCTGCCGGTAGGTTTCCATTAGGGGGCTCCCGAGGGTTTGAGATGGTGTGCCTTGATCCCAGTAATGCAGGGCCACGTCTGCTCTCTAACGTTCATCTTGCTCTTTCCCTTTTTGTTTTTGTTTTATAGAAAAGGTCACGGATCGCCTACAGTGACGAAGTACGGAATGAGCTCCTAGGGGATGATGGGAATTCCTCCGAGAACCAGGTAGAATGCTAATAAGGAAGGCCCGGTGGGTGGCTGGAGGGTGAAGGAGGTCACAGGCACGCTGGGCTCTCAAGCTGCTCCCTAACAGTGTTAGCAGCAACTCATGTGGAAGCGATACTGTTTAATGCAAAGCTGGAGTCTTAATCAACTTCAAAATGTTTCTTGGAGATCTTACATTTAACCCTTTACCTTGTGATTGCTGTCTGCTATCTTTTAAAAAACTCTTTTCTTCTCTTTTCTTTATTATTTAGTACTTAAGGAATAACTTGAAACACACTGTTTGCAGACAAAGCCAAGGTCTTCACCTCAAACACATGTAAGAGGAATAAAAAAGTACATAATGCAGCTTTGATAGGAATGCTGCATAATTAAATCAACACTTGCAGCAAAACAAATGAAAGTAAGCTTTCAAAATTCAGCAGCACAGCCGTAACTCCTATTGTGTCACTTCTTAAAAATACATTCACCAAAATGCAGATGGCCAGCGCCAGTGTGGGACTTGTGCGGAATCCCATGCCGAGGGCCTGCCCTGCTTCTGCAGAACGACAGTGCTAACAATGGCAATAGGATAAGGCCTGCTTGCACCTTAAGATCTGCATACAGAAAAACAAAAACAACAACAACAACAACAAAAAACCAAAACAACAACAAACAGCTGATAGGATTTCTTCTTCAGAGGTTCTTATAACTTGTCTGCCATTCCTCATTGGATGGCACAGTCATGTCATGAGTCTAATTAGCATCCTACTACTGTCTTTGAATGAATGCTACAGACATCTAAGTTCACATAGGTAGGATATATACAACTTCTTAAAACAGTGTTTGAAGGCTGTTGGCATAGAACTGATTTTGAGATGGGGAGTGTCATCGGCAAGAAGTTAACGTGGTTACTAAGGTGGCTCTTCCAAGAGTTGCTTCTCCCTGGGTGAAGGCTGGACTTCCCATCTCCAGGAGTTTCTAGTCACTGCTGCTCAGGTGTGGGCGGCCAGAAACTGAACGCTGTAACTGGGGGGAGGCAGGTGTGGCAGAGCTACCTGTCCTGCCACCCAGGAAGTGGGAGAGGAGTCACCCAGCAGGCATTTGTTTTGTTCCCTCCCTCCCTCACTGTTGGCATCACAGCAGCCTGAGTTCAGAGACCACTCAGACTTAACTTGCAATTACAACTTCCCTGACTGAAATGTGAGAGCAGCTACAGGGGTGTGGCAGAACCGAAGCAAATGTTGTGAGGATTTTGTTTTTTTTCTCATAACAGACTAATGTGAGAATGAGAAGAAAATATTTTCTGCCTTTTTAAAGTGTGATTTGAATTGCTCATGTCTCTTGGTTGAATGAATCACAATTTTCTTTTCTAACTACTATAAAAATGCAATTATTATTATTATTTTTTTTGCAAATAATAACAAAGAGTGTAGCTCCCCTGTCAGTTCTTTTGAAAGCTGTAGATTTTCCTTCATCTGAAACTGATGCCTAATGGAGAAGGAACAGGAAGGAGGTGCTCCTGTCTAACCTGGGCTTCCGTATTGTAATGATGTAGCTCTCTGACAGGATCCTTCCCAACACTTGTTCACTTCTCTTAATGGACATTTTATGCGCCCAGAATATTAGCCTTACGTATATAGAAGTATGATTTTTATGCCTAAAGAAAAATATTCCACAAAAATAGATTTGAGCTCATACTTTCTGAATTTTTCAAATTACATTTCTGTCACTTTAAAGTGATTATGCAGAGATTTCCCCTGGACTTATATGAATCAAACTTACAAATTCTGAAAGCGCTTGGGGAACCTGAAGTTAGTTGTAAGGACCTGTCACTTCAATAAATACAGCATGGTGAATTACAGTCATGAGAATATGTAAACGGTAGATTATGACTCAGGTGAACTTTTTAGCCCAAAATTCGAATGAGGTGTGAAAGTTCAAAGAAACTATGTGAAGCGTTTTGGATAATTTGTTACCATGCAGAGCAGAATTTCTGTACCACAATGAAGTCATTACATTGTGTGTGGAGGCCCCTTGTCATCAGGTAGAAGTTTAAATGTCTCACCCAGAGCAAACCTTCAACCAGTGGCTTCAGATGTGATCACTTTAAAAATAACTTTTTGTTCTCTTATGAGTGTCATTCTGACTCAGCAATTAAAGCAGAGGGTCTCTCCACAGAAAAGGCTTAAAATGGGCTCTTCATATGCATTTTTATAGAGAAGGTAAGAAGGCAGGTGTTATGGGTGGGACTACCTGGAACTCATATAAGAAAAATCTCTGCTGCCCAGAAAGAAATTTGTGTTCATGCTGACTGTTCATGCATGGCTTCCAGGCCTTCTTGCCATATATTCATGATATACTTTTAATATACACATAAAGCTTGCCTATAAACAAAATTAGTCATAGTCACATAGCTTAAATTAGCATATATCTGTCAGTTAAATGTTCAGAGAGATAATAAGGGGAAAAACAAAACAGTTAGTAGCTATGACTGCAAATGTGTAAAGTGCTGACTTATTTCCAGCGCCTTGTGCACCTCCTGCATACAGGGGCTTCCTTGTGAAGGTTTGGACACGTGGGAATACAGTAGTAATTAGCTCTCTCTATGGTCAGGTGTTACACATGTACAACTGAGTGTTGATGCATGTAGCTACAATCTTCTAGCTGGCTGTCAATGGCAATAATGGAGGTATAGTTCTACTTCTTTCATGACTGGAAATGCTACTATTTCTACAATTAAGGATTATTCAAGTGTATTTTTAATGTCCTCAGTACAATATACATTTAATTGCCTTCTAAATAAACTTCTCCATACTTTTTTTTTGATTCACATCTATTCCATTCAATTAAATATATCTAATCCTAGTTTTACAAAAAAATATGGGGAGGGGGGCAAAGCAAAATTGGCTTTACACATGCTAAGGACCTGGTCCCTGGATTCTCAAGGACAAGTGTCCCAAGCATTTTCATCTGTCCTCCAGTATGCAGTGTTTAATTTCTTTTAGAGCTTAGCTATTAGATACAGTGATGCTGTATTTAGTTAGAGTGGAAAGCTTAATAGTTCTTAACTTGATTTCCTTTGATGAGAACCATTCTCAAAATAGACAAAAAACAGATTATAGAATAAAAGGCTTTTAGGATGGAGTGTGGCAATGGTGACAAATAAAACATTTAAAGTTCTTGTTTTGGACACTGATAGACTCTCTGTTGCCATATGAAAAATTATATTGATCCAGTGACTTTGAGAAAATCCTACATAGAAGATTCAAAAAAAAATTTATAAAGGATAGAATAGTTTCCAACATGAGGAAGTTTTTTTGGTAAAGCAATATTTAACAGATAATGATTGCTTAATTTTTTTAATACAAGGTTCTCTTAAGTTCCGATTTGGGCTTGCTGTGCGTAAAGTGTGTCAAACTTCAGCTACAGACCAGGGGGTGAAGTCGGTCAATTTAATTCCGCAAGATCTGAAGAAGGTCGGTATCATTTCATATAGCCCCGGCAGAGCAGATCATTACCAGGCACAAATCTGCTCGTTCGTGCTGGGAGTTTCTAGCAAAATAAATAGACTGTCATCATAAGTTCAGAAAATTGTGCGTTCGACCCACGATAATGTGTAAAGGGCGTTTAATAGAGTTCAGCATTTATTCGTTATCTGTATGCGGACAGAGACGGCAGTGGCGTTATCAGCTTTAAAAAAAAATTCGGGAGTTCTGGGAGTCACGTGACACACCCCACACACATACAGAGGCGCGCACACCCACCCTTGCTCGCATGCTCCACAGTGCAGTTTTGATTTTAGTCACAGCAGAAGGCTTAACCACAAGAGATTCCACTGGTTCAAACCAGCGTAAACCAGATTTTTTTCAGCCCACAAAAGAAGAGATTACCTCTTGTATCAAATTCTGCATTCCGGATGGGGTTGTGGGGAGAAATCTTTGTTTCAAAAAAGAGGTGGATTATCATAAGCCAACATGATGGTTTTGCACACTTTCATGGCACCTATGTTGGGGCTAGTAGCTCGATAACATGTCCAAATCGCTATTTTTAGTGGAGTCTAAGCATTGTTAATTTTCAAAAAGCAACCATCTTTGTTTACTTCAATGTGTAACTCTCTGCCTACCCTGCCCTCCCCACCCCCGCAAAAAAAAAAAAAAAAAAAAAAAAGAGATGAAGATTAGAAACCTCCCATTACCTAGCTTAGCTACAAATCCGGTGTGTTGCTTGAATGCAGCCATGCAGCACAAACAAGATAGAAGGTTTTTTCTTTCTTTCTTTCTTTCTTTCTTTTTTTTTTTTGGAACCCATTGAAAAAGCAAATGGGTAGCATTTTTAAACACTCTTACTTATGGCAGGGTGGCATGCCCCAATAGACTCTATTGCTGACGAGTAGTTTTAAACTTTGGCCCTTTAAGTATCATAGTCAACTGAAGAATGGTACCCTAGAAAGAAAAGAGCTGTGCGATCAATTCCCACATCCTCTTTCTCTGAGATTCAGTGTTTGCAGTTTTCTCCATAATGTTCAAGTGGCAAGAGAAAGATTCTAGTATGTGATAGGCTAGGTATATTAGAGAGAACAGATTTGTTCTAGAGAACAAATTTGTCATCTGGAGAACAGATTTGTCACTTTCCCTGTGAAAAGATGGGATACTACACTAGATGGTTGTGGGGAAGAGAATGAGTATATTTAAAACCAATAACTTTTTGTCTGGTTTGAAGGTACATTTAAGGTTTGACATTTAAATTTTGTTAAGTGCAAAGTGAGACACTATACAATAATTTCTAAATCTTTCTCTAAAGAGTTTGTAACAATTTGAATCCCCTTTTAGGTTTGAAGTACTTTCCTATAACAAATGAAGTAACAGAATAAGCTGAAATGCACACTTAACCACCTTGAATTTGATACTAAAACAGCAGTAGGTGTTGAGAATTTAGGGCTGTGGTAAACATGATACTTTTACAGAGAATTATGGTGAACCATTCATTGCACATTTCTCCAAAGTAATTGTTTAATTTATTGGCCTGCATGTCAGCTGTTGTAACAGATGTTAAAGCACTTGGATGTTTAAGAAGTATCAGTTGTAGTCCTGGATGGCTGAGGATGCAGATTTCAAACCTAGAACATAGCTTCTCATCCTGTCACAGGCTCCGTCTGTTGTGCTCGCTCTGAAGCTGTGGCATTCAGTTTAACAATGCAGGGAAGTTTGTGCTTTAGAATGATGTTAAACACATACCCAGAAAGGGGCCAGAATTATGATTTCAGAAATACTCAGATTCTAGGAGCTTGCTATGTCTGTTACAGTTATGGGAATAGGAAAAGGTAGGGATTAGAATGTTACCATAGGAGAACTTGGTAACAACTGAAAGAGTGGTTTTTGATTTGACTTTATTGAAAGCAGACCACAGTACAAACACAGTAAGAGGGCTCCTTTCTTTGATATGTCCTACTTTGTAAGATGAAGATAACTAGAAAAAGAAGAAACAAAAAGTCAAATAAAAACGCAACCAGTGAGGACTGTATCGTTAAAGAAAAAACACAAACCTTGACATTAACTCTTGTGATATGTACTTTATATGTGCTTTTGTTGATTCTCCGCTGAAATAATGTCATCCCAATGCAGTCTTATGACTACAGTGTGTGCAAGTGTGGGATTAAGCCAGGAAATAATAGTAGGTTATTTTTTGTTTTTATTTTAAATACTTACTGGAGCCAAAGTGTAAACTACTGATCATTTTCATTTTCTGGTAAAAACTGAAATCAGTTGTCAAGTCTTCGAATAGAGAAACATCCTAAGTCTTGTATATACAAAGCCTCTCTCAGGGTGCATTCTTAGAAGAGAGACGCAGTAAACTTGTTTTCTTTTTTTTTTTTTTTTATAATATAGACTTCTATGAAGCCGTTCCCCTTTATTTCATGATGGTTCTTAGATGTACTTTAAAAGAGAATTTCACACTATTCCCTTTGTTTAATGTGACAGTGAGAAAGTGATCTTTATTTGTTCAAAAACCTCTGCATGTAGTCTATGCTTAGGTTCTTTTAATGTGTTTGTCTGTGATTTTTAAATGCTAAACATGTAAACAGATGAATTGTCAATGTTAATTCTGTATCCTGTCACACAACTGATCTTTCTTTCCTGCCATTTCTTCCCTTTTTATCTTTTTTTTGTGTGCATTCATGTTGCAGTTGATAAAATTACGTGAAGAGGTAAGTATTTTCTAGCTTTCCCTTTTTTTTCCTCCTTAGCTGTACTGTTTTTTTTTTTAAATTTTATTTTCTAAATATGAAGTGGATCTTGTATTCATTTTTCCAGGGAAATGTACACTTGACAAAACAGTTGACTATTGCTTCAAAACTTTTCTCTTCTGCCCATTTTCTCAGAGCTGTTTTCTAGTTGTGCTTGTTGTAGGGATAGTGCTCTTTACTGACATTGACAGAAGGATAATATTTTAAAGCCAAAACAGGGAGAAATAGTGCTGGCATATCCTAAAACTATACAGAACATTGTTGTTTTGTGAGTACTTATTTTATTTGTGTTGGTTTCTCAGTGAAATTATTACAATTTTTCTGTGTATGTATAGTGTGATTCTGAGTTATTTTACTGTAAATTTCCCTACATACAGCCCCACATACAACCCCACATATAACCCTACATATAACACATATAACCCCTACATACAACCCCACACATAACCCCAGGGGCAAACACGTGCATCGTAAGTGCTCTTGCTGTGGTGCAGGGATATCTGAGAGCAGCAAATCCTGCGCCACTGTTGAGGACTTTCCTTTCTGGAGAAAATGGCCCCAAATAAGTTCTCCTTTTCCTGGGGTAGTTGTCAGGCCCGCTGTGCTGCGCCAGCCTCTTCAGTCTGATAAAGCTCTGTAAATATGCAGTGACTGTGGCCAAATGAGTCTGTCTGTTGTTTTCCAAGAAGGTCAAACACACCAAAAATGCTTTGATTCACTTATTCAGAGATAACTACATTTTTATTCAGTAACGTTGAATAAGAACATAAAATAGCAGACTGTCTGGCTACTAGAATAGCCCCTCACTCACAGCAGCCATGGTAGCTTGAGTCATGTCTGCATTTTGGTTGAACATACTGACCACAGCTTTCCTGGGTGATCTCTATCGTGGGCAGCTGCTCTGTGGGTGTTGACAATGTTGATTCCAAGGCTTGTGACCAGTGGTTTGAACAACTCTCCTGATTGAAATGTCTGAGTGATGTCCTAGCTCAGCAAGAGTGAGAACGGCATAAACGCTAAGGGAGGAAGCACACCAATGTCCTCTCACAGTTTGTGTTTTCCCTTTCCAACATGGAAGTCTATGTATATATGTATAGATGAAATAGCTAACTAGTGACAGTAGTGATTGCTCTGAGTGAGCGGCAACGTGAACATAAGCTTTCCTGGGAGGCGGCCTGTCTGTACTGTACGTTTCCTTTGCTGAGTAATTTGAATGTTAATATACTGATGAAGTGAAAAATAGATTTGAATGCAGTCATGCACACACACACACACACACACACACACACACACACACACGTACATACACGCCATGCATGCAAAGAAATGCCATAAAGCTTTTGTGTGATGGATAAAATTCCTGTGTATTATAACAACAAGGGTAGATTTGTTCTGCTGCGGTATAGGATCGAGGAAGTCATAATGCTAAATGCTGAAAATCATGTTCCTGTCTCTTTTGTAACATTGTTGCTTGGTAATTTCTCTTGTTTTTCTTTGTCGCCAGTTGTATCAGTTTCAGTGCTGAGGCTGATGTTTCTGAAACTGTACTATGATAGAATTATTGTCAGGAGAAGTAGATGATTTGGTGATGGAATGATAATCTCAGAAAGAGTACTGTCTGTGTCTTTGATTTGAGTATAGCACAAATATTTATGGATTACATGATACCCTTGAGCTTGCATGCAGGTGGCTCAGAAGGGCTCTTTTCCTCGCCAGGATTTGTTTCTTCTCATACAGTGAATGTTACCTCAGTTTTTTCCTTGTCCCTCTTTTAAGAAGACCAGCACCTATCTATCCAGGACACATTGTTTTGTTGTGTTTGGAAACTCAGTGTGCTGGTTCCTCCTCGTGGTGCTCTTTTCAGAGTATGCTTGGAGGCAGCGTTGTAGTGAGAGGGAGCTGATCTGGCGTTGGCTGTGCCGAGCTGCTGGAATCCTGCATCCTTGTCTTTCCACTTTTCACAGCTCCTCACACAAGCTGAGCTCCGTCTGAAGCTCCTGCACAGCTTTACTCACCTGCTTTGAAAAGGGCCAAGAAGAGGGTGAGAGAATGAGTTTGGGATGGAGTGTGGGGGCAAGTTGAAAGCCTCTGTGCCTCTGTCCTGCCTCTGCTTTCATTTCAAGGACCGGGCAGTGCACAGCAGAGGGAACAATGTAAACAGTGCAGCTGTCACAAGAACTTGATTTTAGCTTGACTTTAGTGAAGAAGTTTAAAAATATGAAGGGAAAGCCCGCTGGGAAGCCGCCCGGAAACTGATCGTCCTCTTGGGTGCAGTTTTTCTCTGAAAAAATGAAACACTCCAGAAGAAGCAGTTGCTTCCCTACTCAGTTCAGCCTGTGCAGTGTTTAATGTTCATTTAGACATTTTGCTTCCCAGCTTAGCTCTAGAATCCCCGAATTGTCTCATATCTAAATGCTTATTCTGCAGATGTTTAGCATGCTTTTACTTTTTCATCATAAATTAGCATAGAGGAAGATCCAAGTCCAGTATGGTGTGTGATTTTTTTTTTTTAAATCTCCATTAAGCTAAATGTCTTATTTGAATTTAGGATTTTTTATAACATGAAAATAAGGCACACATTTTCTTCATCTGGATTAAAATCCAGAGTTACTCTTGCTTTCTCAGATTGGATTGATATTTGTTTTTAGAGAACTAACCAGTTTGATGTCCTTTGTTTAGGTAGAAAACTGTATGTAGAGGAGAGAAAAGCAGTCTTTTCTCCCAGAACCTGAATGTGAGGAAAATCAGAAATAAAGATACAATTTTTGGCTAGCTTTACCAGTATTAAGTTTTATTTAGAAATAGTCATGCCAGGCACAGAGAGCACCATGGCTTTTCTTTTCCTCATGATTTTGCCGTTTTATGACATAAGAAGCTTTTTTATTCCCTTTCTTTATGTTGTTTATTTCATTTATTTTCCGGAAGGAGGGGCAATATTTCTCTTAATTTCTGCACTGTATATTAGACAACTCTATTAATTATTATAGACTGCTCTTGCCGCTTTCTGACCTTCACATCAGGTCCTTTCTCTCTGTTCTAAAAGCATTGTTTTAATGATTCCTCCACCCTTCCCCCAAAAAATTTTTCAAGGAAAGCTTTGATGTGGCTTTAGCTGCCTCTAACGTCTGGCCGCACCTCAGATGTGTCACCTCTGCCGGGAGGGAATAAGGAAATCACGTTTTGAATGGTAATGATAACATACTAATCACTTCCTTTCTTTGAAGATGGAAGCGAGATATTCTGTCAGCATCCCTGGCTGCTGGAGCTTGGAGGCACTGGTCTAGGTGTATTAGCTTAAGTGTGCATGTCAATACAGCTTGCATCTCCAAGATCCATGGGGGCTCATTAGAGCAACGTAGATCATTTCACTCGGCAGCCACTCACATAATGCATGTGGCACCTCCTTTTTTTATTATTATTGGAAAGCATTGCTTCAATTTTAAGTGACATCTGTCAACAACACAAAGTTGTAGAGTTATGGTTGCATTTTTTCTTTCTATTTGACCCAGACACTAAAATTGATCTGAAGGCAAAAGATACTAATTTATACAAATACACATATACATAAGCAGCCCTACCTCCAAATACACCAGCACACATATTCATATATTTCTAAGTATATAAATATACATACATGTGTATCACGTGTGTATACTGTTCGTTCATAGACGTGGATAGCATATGAATATATTTTGGTAACCTGAGTAGATCTACTGTGGGATCAAAAATGTAAGGTCTCCATGTAGAAAGGAAAGTTTAAAATATTAGAGAAGTTCTCTAATTTGCCCATAAGATTTAATATAAAAAATTATGTATAATTTATTTCAAAGAGTTGATTGTGATTTTAATTCACAGTCCAAAGACATATGTCCTAGCAGTTTATTTTAAACCTAGTGTCATATATTTGGGGATAAATACGCAGCTGTGCATATCTCTGAAAATTCCATGTGTCTCCTGTTTCTTGTTAGTTGTCCAGTGTCATCTTTGAGCGAGAACTGATGTTTAATATTCTGCTTCAGTAGCATTGTTGTTCTATGTGTCATCTTGCTACACATCCAAAATAAGAAAGCATTCTCTTAAAAATAAAAGGTTCCTATTTTAAAATTATGATCTGCAGAAATCAAAGGACTGAGTGGGTCTTGGAAATGAGTACATTTTATGAAACTAAGCACAGATAAGGCTCACAGCACCATGCGCCTCATGTGTTAACGCAAAGAAGAGCCAGCTGGCTTTGGTCTTCATGCATCTCTCAGTGGTGTGGAGAAAGACTTGCTGTGTCCACTCACAACACAGGGCTTCTTTAAACAAACTAACAAACAAATAAACAGAACCGCAAATAAGTGGATGGCCCATACATGCAAACCTATCTATTGTTGTGGTTCCTTTGATGAACTGTCTGCTAAAATTTACCTGTAATGGATTGTAAATCCCCCCCCCCCACCCATGTTAGGACATACAAAGGCATTATTTTTTAAAAAGGCAAAAAAGAACATTGTAGCCATCCACCTGACTCCCCCTTCCTTTCAGAGGGCACATCTGCTGGATAACACGGAGAGGCTGGAAAGGTCATCGCGGAGACTAGAGGCTGGATACCAGATAGCAGTGGAGACCGGTAAGAATTCTGAAAGTGAGCAAATTGTCTTGCTTATGCACAGCAGTCTTCACAACACATGACATTTCAGGGAAACTTCAAAGGAGCAGCAGAGACAGCAGCCCGAGATGAGGTTTACATATTGGGAGACAATTGGGAGCTTATTTGCGCTTATCTTTTTTCAAGTTAAAAGGCATGACATCTACTGAAAACCTTCCTGAGGTTTGAAAGTCTACATCTGAAAGCAGACGGGATACTTTGTCTAAATTCTGCATTTGTCTTAATGTGCAGTTACACGTTGTCAGTTTACCCACCCGCAATGATGGTGAGAGCGGCGTGCAGCCTCACTTGTCCGTGACTTGGGTGTTAGTCACATATGTGCAAATTAACATTTTAATCAGTCTCAGTGATAAGAACTGAGAACAAAGACATAATGATACTTAGTTTTCTTTGCTTCTTTCTCTCAGTGTTGGAAATGCCCCTTTTAATGATTATTTTATAACGGCCACACACAGAGCCTCTAACCAGGTATGAAAACACCTAAAAAACAACAACAAAGTTAATATTCGTGATTATCTTATTACCAGTGGCTTATAACAGTCAAACTTTTGGTTTGAATTGACAGTAGTCAAATTGCAAAGACCACCCTAATTTTTCTAAGACTAGTTTACTCATAATTACAGATCTTTTTTTGTGTGAATTGTTCATGCAATGAGTATTTTTAAACAGCAATCATCATTAATACCTTGGCATTTACTAGTTTCTTGTTTTTTTTAACCTACATTTTCTGTTTACTAAACTATAAATTATGATTAACAGAATTTTCCTGGGGGGAGGGAAACAAAACTTAATTTCATGTTACTAAAACATCTGTTTTTTTTTTTTTTTTAAGAGTGGGTATAATGAAAGTGTTTCCAAGTACTCTCTTTTGTGAATGGCCAGTGTGCTTGCCCTGACTTTATGGCTCTCCTGGATTGGTTGGTTTAGGTACTGCATTCCAAAGAACCAAATAAGGACATTTAATACTAATGAGGAAGCCAAAGAAGATCACCAGGGGCCCAGCTTTTACTGTGTGGGCCCCATACTTTTTATAGTGTGAGCTGCTGCTTTCCTGTAGTTTCTCACAGGCTGATTCTCTGCCCTGGTGGGGCTCCTTTGATTTGGGGCTTACACTCAGAGCAGACTCTTGGGAGGAACATGGAAAGTGGAAGGAGGCACAATCTAATCCTTACTCCCATTTCTGTGACTCCAAGTAAATCATCTCACTTCCCTGAATATGTTTATTCTTCATTAAGATAGAAGTAAATTACACATCTCAGAATACACATAATAGCATATTTATGTTAAAACATTTTATGTGCTATAAAATACAAATGTAAATGAATGTATTTTATTTTGTGGCTATTTCATGATATATAATTATCTTATGAAAAATATTTGTGTGTTTTTGTATATGTGTATGAAATTCGTATATTTTAACGGAATAGAAAGGGGGTGTACTATTTGTACAATTCTCAGCAAATGTGGCATTGTCTGCATTGAACTTTACATTCCTTAAAGAAGGGCCTTCCTTGATGAGCATCCATTGTTGAGACACCGTGGACTTGGCTTGGGCTTGAGTGTGGAGCTAGTTTTGCTATGTCAGTGATCCCCAGGATCTTGGATGACTAGGCCCTAGGTGGGTGTCTCAGACTCTACACTCTCGACGTGGTTCTTTCCCAAAGCTGAAGGAAGGATCATCACAAAGATGACCCACATGAGAAGACTGTGCAATGGTCAGGATTGTGAGACAGTATGGGAGTTGGTAATTTTTCCTTCTTGTGTACAAAAAGTATAGTGTTGAGAATGCAAGGATAGGCTATACAATACATTGTGTATAGGTCACATAAAACTGGGGAACTTCAGGCAGACTATAGAATTACATCTGAGAGGAACACAAATGAGAATTATGATGGACGCACCCAGCTTGTGCTTAGACAAGCCTCAACTTGCTAATTCCTTTACTTAGTTAAGTTTGAGCGTGGAGTGGGAAATGAGAAGAAACAACTTGTCTGTTCTACGATGCGCTGTGGCAGGTGTGATAACACTCATGTTTCCTGAGTCCCTACCAGCCTCACTGTAGTCACATCCATAGCTCATCATTTCATTATAGACAGTAGAAGAACAACGTTTGAAAAGGAATAGAACAGTTTTTCAGAGAGGGTCTCATATACCCCAGGCTGTCCTAAAACTCACTATTTAGCTAAGAATAGCCTTGACCTTAGGTTCCTCCTGCCTCTACTTCTTAAGGCTGCGGTTACCATGTGTGCCACCATAGGTGAGATTTGCTGCTTGAGACTGAACGCAAAGTTTTTGTGCACTAGACAAGCATTCTGACCAACTCAGGTCTTCCCCATTCTCTGCCCCAAACTTTAAAAACCAAGGCTCTCATGCATGGTAGCCAAAAATCCTCTACTACTGAGCTACATTCCTCACTTAGAGGAGGAGAAGCGCAACACTCATTGGTTTCAAAATGATGAAATTCAAGAAGGAGACTGTGTGTGGGAGAGCTGAGAGACTGTTAAGGCGGCACCTGGGAGGGAGTGCTTTTCAAGAACTGCTAGCCTGGAGTCAGCGCCACACTTGGAGGGGTTTTGAAAAAAATGAGCATATAATGGGTTTCCAAGAAGCAAATCTTATCAATTTAGAAATGACATTTCGTCTAAAATGGTAGTTCCTGTTATAAGGTCAGTTTAATGATGTGATAATAGCAGTAGGTAGAAGTTTTTATGTTTCTTTACATGAAAAATAACAAATGTGGCAACTTATTTGGGGCTTTTGGAAGTATTTTTCATTGTTTTTTATGTGTTTGAGTGTTTTCCCTGAATGTGTGTCTGTGCACTCAGTGAGGTATGCACTCTGTATGTTTTCATACTAGCAGATGGACACTTGACCCCAGATTCTTTCTATTCCATGGGATGTTAGGAAGTAAAGTAAGATCCTTTCTATATAAATGCACAGAAACAAGATAGCTATATACAATTTTACCAGTTTAATAGGTGGCTATCAGTTAAAATAATAGCATTCACGATAATTAGCAAAATCTTTAACAGAAAATATAACTTTTCTGTTCATGAACATTATGACAATAATTGATAATATCCTAAAAAAGTCCTAGGGCAGGGTGAGCTATATTAGGATGTGTGTTACCTTAATCACTAGTTGCTCCCTAACAAATTGTGAAATTCATGTGTGGAAATTCTTGCATAGCTGTGACATTTTGAAGTTGTCTCATGAATCTCGTGTCTTCGCAGGGAGTCACCTGGCAGAGAACACATGCCCATAGTGTGTGATTACTTTTAAGTGTTGTTTACACCTTGATGTGCATTGAGTTTAATACTCATCAGGCTGCTTCTGTGGCTCCCTTTCTGTGGAGAAAACTGACCAAGTTACCAGTTAATTAAATTTGATAAAGAAGGGACAGGTAAAGAGTGTATTATTGAGGAGCTGATGTGCTGTTGGCATAGTGCTTGCTTTATAAGCACTACTCAGTTCAAACCCTTAACCCATGTTAAAACAAACTAAGACAAAAACAGGTGTGGTATCACGTACTTTTAATTGGAGTGGTGGAGGCAGGTAGATCTATGGGGCTTGCTGGTCTGCCAGCTCAGCTTACTGACAAGCCAGTGAGAGACCTTGTCTGAAAAACAGTGTTGTGAGGAAGAGCATCCAAGATTATCTTCTGGCCTGTACACACACACACACACACACACACACACACACACACACACACACACAGCTGATGCTAGGTCATCCAGTGTGAGACTTGGCATCAAGAAAGACTGTTAGCGGACACACTCATATCCTTCTTTGGAAGCAGTCATCATGGGCTAGATATGATCCTGGCTGCATGAAGCATTGGGTAGATCCAGTTTGGTGTGACTTCTAAGTTCTCATCCAGAATCTTTGAAGAAAAAAATGACTCCTTTTCTTCTGTTACTAGTAGGTATGATTTCGAGCTGTTATGATGTCCATTTTGTTGATGGTCAGGACTTAAATGCTGGGTCATTTGCTCTTTGCTCTTAAGTTGTTATTCTTTTTATTCCCCTTCCAAGTAAATATTCCATAATCACAATCAGCACGAAATAAAAGAGAGTGAGAGAAAGCTACAGGAGGACAGAAGTGTAGCCCTCATATATAAACAGGCCGTTTAAGATCCCTTGATACCTCAGCCTGTTTTCTGCATGGACACAGGCCACTCTCAAAGCCTCCTGGAGCTGTAAGTGTCCGGTGCTTACACCTTAGATTGTGATGTATGGTATTTGCTGAACCTGTCTTAACCCACCTCAAAGCTCTCCCAGCCCTATGTGTCGACATGTTCTCTGAGGTTACTAAGACTGCCTAGGCTTGGCCTCTAATTTACTCATTCATCTCTTCACTAGATTATAGCCAAGAGGCAGAGAAGTAGTTTGTTTTTAGAAACAAGCTTCTGGGCCCACTAAGGTTCACTGCTAGAGTCAGATGGGCTTCAGTGTGCTCAGCCATGTTCCGAGCCTACATTAAAGTCCATGAGGTGACTGCTTCACAGTATCAGCATTTTCTATTTGCTTGAACTAGACAAAGCTTCACGGACTCTCATGTATATGCAACTTCACCAGAACTTAATTTTAAAAATTGGCAGGTAGCAGGCTGAAGAGATACTCAGTGGTTAAGAACACTGATCACTTCTGTAGTGGACCTGGTTTTGGTGCCCAGCCACCCACATGGTAGCTCACAGCCATCTGTAACTCCAGTTTCAGGGGCTCTGACACCCTCTTCTGACCTCCATGGGCACTATGCAAACATACAATGCACATACATGCATATAAAATGCTTATACACCTAAAATATATAAATGAAGAACTGGGCAAATAGCAATGATGAGCTACCATATACGTCCCTGTGGAATGATAAATGTCCCAGTATGTACTGATCTAACTTTGGTGTCTGACTTGACTAACTTGGAGGGCTCTCTTATTTAAAAACTGGAAGCTTTATGGCATTTGTAGGAAAATTGTTCAGTAAGTGGAATTACTGCTAATTCATCCAGTAGCCTCAGGTCTTCCTTCTACCATACCACCTCAGTCAGACACACTTTCCCTATATTCAACAAAACCTTGTTTTCCATAAATAAAAGCACACATCAGAATTTCTTATATCATAATTCGTTAGGAAAATGAAATGATCAACTTTGTAACAGACTAAAACCATTCAGTACTGCACACTGAAAACTTAGGTGCATGAAACAAACAAACAAAACGCAAAAACCCATTTTTCTACCCAATCATTGTTATAGAATTGGACCAGTATGTTTGTCATGCTCCTTCTTTGGCCACCCTGATTCTCCTCTGAAGATCAGCTCCTTTGAAAAATGAAAACCAGCTGGGTGGTGATGGTGCACTCCTTTAATCCCAGCATTCAGGAGGTAGAGGCAGGTGAATCTCTGTGAGTTCAAGGCCAGCCTACTCTACAGAGAGAGTTCCAGGACACCAGGAATATACAAAGACACCCCCCCCCCCCCCCCCGCAAAAAAAAAAAAAAAGACAGACGGGAAAAAGGAAACCCGTAGTCTTTACTTTAGTTTTAAGGCCTTGGTGCTTTTGGTGTACTTACCTGACTTTAAGCACCAGCCATCCTCCAGAACCTGCTTCTGCTGGCTGCTTTATGTGATGTGCTCAGATCATATTTGCTCTTACAGCTGCAAATTGAATTCGTTTATCTTGATAGACTTGGCCATATCTGGGAACATATGGGATATTTTTCCCTCCTGAAAAACTGGTTTCAGATTACAGCATTCTAATGAGACTGAGGTAATTTGTAAGTTTGAGATGACTTATACCTTAGCTTTTTATCATATATTTTAAAAGTATCTTGGCTCTTACGTGTACCTGTTAAAGTCTTGGTCGCCTGTCTATAGTGCTTCTCAACCTGTGGGTCGTAACCCCTTTGGGGTCAAATGAGCTTTTCACAGTGGCCACCTAAGACCCTTAGAAAACACAGATACTTATGTTATGATTAATAACATAAGATACAGTTATGAAATAACAATGAAAATAATTTTATGGCTGGGGCCACCTCAACGTAAGGAACCATATTAGGGTCGCAGCATTAGGAAGGTTGAGAACTGCTGCTTTAAGAATAGAATCAAGTTACAGGAAGTTAGGTCACTGGGGTATATCTTGTGGGCTCTCTCTGATATGGTGATTTCTTTCTCTCCTTCCTCACCACCAGGACCTGAACAATTCTTTTGCCATACTCTTGCCATGACACTCTTCCTGGCCACAGGCAGCTATGGACTGAAGCCTTGTGCCAGAATTAACCTTGTCTCCTTCCAAGTTGATAATTATGGGTGTTCTGCAGCATTGACAACAAACCAACATCACTTCCTTTAGTCTGTAAGCCATGGCTGAGCAGCTCATGGGGGTTTAGAGGGAAGAAGATGGAAGGGCATGTTCTTGGATTTGTACTCTTGTCATTATTACTGCTCTCGTCAGCTCGTTTAGCAATTGTGGCCAGTTTAGGCAGCATTTATTCAGACAAAACATTTGCTGCACTTAAAGTCACTTTGTCATTTAAATATTTCCTCCATACTTCCTAAAATCTTCTCTTACATCTTCCTTATAGTCTCATTCTTTTTCTTTTCTCACATCATTCTCCCCTTTGAGAAATATTTTGAATTGTTTATTAATATACATTATATATATATATAATATACATTATATATATATAATATACATTATATATATATAATATACATTATATATATATAATATACATTATATATATATATATATATATATACTTACAATGTAATGGTTCATCCAAAAATATCAAACATCAATGGGGCCAGTGAGTTGTTTCAGTGGATAATGGCACGTACCACCACACTGGGTATCTAATTTACATCCCAGAACCCACATGGTAGCGGAAAAGAAGTGATTCCCACAGATCATTTTCTGTCCCCCATATGCTTCCGATGGCATGTACTCCCCAAAATAAATGTAAAAAATATTTTAGTAAATCATTAAATATATTCAATTATCCAAAGGAAAAATTGACTGGTAAAATAAAGTGTAATGATAGAAAACAATGCATGAGACCTTTTTTAGTAAACATTAGGTTAGCTAGTAGCAAAGCCAGCACCTCCTTCTGGAAGTTCAGAGTGTAGCTCTCCCCTCCCTTCCCCCCCCCCCCCCCCCCCCCCCCCGCCCCACGATAAACTGATAAGGCACTTGATGAGACTTGGGAATTTAGAGCCAGTATTATATAATCTGTGGCCCTGTCCTCAGAATTGCTGTCACATGCTGAAGGAGAGATTTCTTATTCTGTAATGTTGGTAAAAGTAGTGTAAGATGATAGGAAAGGGCAAATGTTGTATTTCTCATTCATCAAACTTTCATCAAGACTTACAGGGACACAAGACAAGTCCAGCATTACTGTCCTGTCTTATCTGAATAGAGGATATTACATCCATAAACACCACTTCCAATTATTGGCCAGGTCTTTTGATTTAAGCCAGGTTGTAATTCAGAAAGCCACTGTCCTCTGTCAAATCCAAATTATTGCAGAAATAACACATTAATACTTAATGCTGTTCTGTAAGTAAGAACAGAAAATATGATTCTACAACTAGGTTGTTATTAACTATTTGTTCTACCCAACTGTGTATACTTTAGAAAAAAATCGTTTGCTACAGAAAAAGAAATAAGCTTGATTGCGGACAGTTATCTGTAGAGAGAAGTCCTCCACCCGTTACTGTGGATGGCAGAGGCTCTCAGCCCTCTACGGACATTTCTGCTGGAAGAGCATCTTTCTTCTTTAATGTGAGAAGCATATTATTTGCCATTATCTTGTTAGTTTTTACAAGTCTACCCAACTGTAAAGTCAAGAAACAAAAAAGTGATTTAATAACTGACTTATAATTACCAACTACTGAAGTCTTATGTGTCTACGAGCTGAGCCCCTCACGGGGAGGACAGTGGAGGTTGTCACTGGGCAAGGCCTTGAAGCAGTACTCCTAAGCTGTATTTGTTTTGCAAGATTCTCTGGGATGTCGGAGAGCTCCCGAATGATAGAAAAAGGATGTCATATGAATCCTCTTTGGAGAACCTGAGCAAATTCATAGCATTCATTTGTAATCCACTCAAAAGCACTATAATAAATTTTAAAGGTACATTGTCTCATAATGCCTCTCACTTTTCCAGTTGGTTTGTAAGACATATTATGAAGCGTCATTATTCCGTTTGTCTCAGTGAGCTGAGAAAAAGAATGGCAACCAAAGCAGTTGGGGACAATGCCATTTTGCTTTCAGATATGATGCAAAAGTTGTTAAGCTTATGAACTTGTTGTGCAGTTCTTATATAAGTTTCTCTAGGATTTTTTTTTTTTTAAATCAGGTTTCTTTTCCTTTGAGTCTGACTTCTAGTGCCTAGAAGTTTTCTTTTCAGCCGTGTTTATGTATTAACAGAATTTTCTGAGGTGGGTGCTTCAGAGTTTCCACAGCATGGGTTGGCATTGCTCTAAGACTTTGTGTATGACTTATGTGGAGTGGAAACTTGATGGGAATGAGCTTTGAAAATGGCTTTGTGTGTATGCTCTACATTTGATACTTTCGTCTGTATTTCCTGTTGGGCTACAGTGTTTTCCAACGTTGCCACAGGAGAACAAAGTTAACATTAAAACATATTTTTTTATTGAAGGATAGAAACATCTTTCCAAGGAAAGACCTTATCAAAGAGGCTGTCATGGTGGGCTCATGTACATGCACAGCACTGTGTTGCCCTTTTGTGTCTTAAGCTATAAATTCTAAGTCATCGCTAAATAAATACCTATTTATTTAAAGAAAGGAAGAAGCTACTCTAAAGCCAGACAGCAAAAAAGTCTTTAGAAACTGCCTCTTGTTATTGGGTAATCAATACTGCTATTTTTCCCCCCATGCTCCCAGTTTTTTTGTGTTCACTGTCCAGCAACCTGGCCTATAGTAGAAGCTTCCATATGTGCGTTTAGAAAACATCTTCACGGTGCTGTAATTTCCCTTATTTCCATTTTCAAAGTTACTCTGTAGCAGCATACACACAGCACATGCACTTAAACAGACCACAAAGGGACCCTAACACTTGTTTAGCAGTTTGGGGCACCTAAGAAGTCTTAATGAAGTTCATGTTCTTAGCCACATTTGCACTTGGACATGAAATAGAAGAGAATGGGAAAGTCGATTTGTCTTTCAGGAAGGAGCAGCCCGTAGCCCTGTCTTGGGGACTGAAGATACAAAGTCCATTAGCAAACTCATGAAGTACCTGTAGGAATACAAATAGCACCCCTTTCAGCATCCTTTGAGCCTGTTATTGTGTGATATCAGTCAACAAGTAATTCATCCGAAGTGGAGATTATTGGATCGGATTGAGTAGACTGGTTCCTAACTATCCCCAACAGCTCTCCCCTTTGCCAACTGGAAAGGTGGCTGAGTTTAAAAAGGGCTTTGGGAGGGAATGGCGTTTTGTTCTTCTCTGCCACCAGCCTGAGTTTGAATGATGTATAACATCTAGTGTTCTGTGCAGATCTCTTGATGATAAAGATGTAATTAAAACAAAGAAGAGTCCCCACCCCTGAAAAAATAAACCCATTCTTTCCTAAGAAATCTGCACAGGTGTAGAGGAGATGTAAGATCCCCTGACTACAAGTTTGTAATCGGAAGACTCTTACAAAGTCATTCAAATTTTTTATGTGGGCAAGTTAAAGAAATTGACTGGAGTGACTTTGTTAATATGAAAAGGAGACCTTTAGAAAAGCCCCAACACAGTCTATAAAAGGTAAGTGTGAAGATGGACCAGATGTCTTACTGCCTTAACTCGCATTGCCTGCCAGCTGTGACTTTTCCCTACTACAATGAATCCCTCTTCTTTATTGCTGTGTGCACGATACAGTGTTGCATTTTTCTTCCTACTTGGACTTCCTGTAGAATGCACACCCATATAGCTCTTTAAATTCATACTGTTGTGGGAACAAGTACCTCTTTCTGTCCCCTTTGTTAGCTGTACACCTTGTGCAGCAGCAGCTCTTTCGTGCCCTCCGCAAGTTACCAGACTCTGCTCAAATTAAACACGGTAAGATTATCAGCAGGCTACCAAGGGGCAGTGCAGCTCCCTTCCGAAGTTGTGTGTAGCTTTGTCTGGATCTGAAAAATGCGAACAACATCAGACAAGCTAATCGCCTCATGCCTGCCTCTTGTAAATTGAGAGTCCCATGTCTTCCACGTAAGAAGTGGGGCACATACATTGACTGCTTTGACTTTCTGTTGAGGATGAAAGTTGTGTGTGGGGGGAACTCACTTCCATATGCCTGGTTATATCACCCGTCTTTCACCTGTACTAGGACAAGGTGGAATATGCACTGAGCTTTGCAGCTGGGCAGACACGGGGTCAGTTGTTATTAAGTATTAAGCTATTAAATATAGCTAAGATGGAGCAATTTCTTTAACCTTTCTGGTTCTTTCCTAGTATATAAAACAGCTTTACAGGTCCCCTGTGTGGAGGCTGTTGTTAGAGGCAAACTATAAACAGCCAGTGCAGGTGCTCAGTAAATATTTCCATTTGCACTACTTTCATAGTAGTGCTCATGGCCGTGACAAACAAGATTGTAGCTATCCTGGTGGCTCAACACAGTGATGTTTGTTTTCTCTCTTGGAAAAGTCCAATGAAAGTATTCCAAATGAGCAGACATCCTTCTATGTTGGTTCAGAAACCCAAGATTCTCCTACCTGAGGCTCTGCCCTACCCTAGTCTCTGGAGTCCACTGCATTTGGCCAACAGCAAAGCCAAGAAAATGAAGAAGACACATGTACTTTTAAATCACACGTAGGTTCTGCTGGTAGCCCATTGGCAATGGCTGCATGGGCTGATGGTGCCCAGAGAAGCAAACATGGTGGGGAAGACCGTGTTCTTGCCTATTATTACTATGTAAGAACAGTGAGAACAAATTTAGGTGGCGCTGACCCACCCCAGCCATGCTGTTTATTTCTTGCTTACTTCAGTATCTTGTAAGCAGTTGTTGAAACCCCAGCTCCTAGTAGTACAGCAGGGAAGGGATGGAATAGGTTTGGTGACATGCCATCTTGGTGGTTGGAGTTTTCTACCATTTGTGACAAACAAGACTTTAATACCCAGTGTCTATATTAACGTTAATGTATGCATTAAGACTTCCAGTCTTGTTTGTTTTCTTTTCTACCAGGCACTTCTGTTTATTCACTTCTCAAATTTATTTATATTCCTTAGATCTGTAACAAAAGATAATTCTTCTACAAGTATATTTGTCTAACTGTTGACAAAAGTTTAAACTGTGCAAATTTACATATCCTATTTCTAAAGCATGTGATTATAAAGCACATTGCAAACTGTCACAAAGGGAACTTGAGACATGATAACTAAAAGTAGTACGTTATCCTTGATGAGATCCTGAAACAGAAAAAGGACATTAGTTAAAAACTAAGGAAACACTAATACCATATCAATTTCAGCTAATAAAAAAATGTACCAGGGGCTGGGAGGAAGGATGATTGGTAAAGTGATTACACAAGGAGAAAAACCTGAATCCAGTATACATAACCCTCGTCAAAAAGCTAGATGTGGCAATATGCATTTGTAACCCTAGCACTGGAGAGGTGGAGACAGGCAGAGCCCACAGGCTCTCTGGCCAGCCAACCTAGCCCATGCTGAGAGTTCCTAGCCAGTAAGGAACTCTTTAGAAAAGATAAAGAAAAAAGTGGATGGCATTCCGGGGGATGTTACCCAACGTTGTCTTTGGCTACTCCATGGATGACAATCCTGTACGCGCGCGCGCGCGCGCGCGCGCACACACACACACACACATACACACACACACACTTGCACATGCACACACACATCGGCTCCTTATTTGGGGCGAGGGTGGCTTCTCAAGGCATGATGATGGTGACAGAGGAACTAGGTGTGGAGTTATAACTGCAACTCTCTGTATCACAAGTAAAATTTTTCTGAGTCTAAAACTTCTGAGTAAAATTTTCAGTTCCATGGCTCCAGGACCAGTTGTCAATCCTCAGAGACATAGTCATGACATTGCTGTGAGGCTTCCCTGTATATCATCGTGAAAAGGTGTGGGAATAAACAGATGAAAGTTGACATTGTTTTTCAATATTGAAAAACAGAATACACTGTATGCTAACACCTAAGAATAATAGGATTACAGACTTTTTTTTTTAAACCTTCATAATTTCCTGAGATGTTACAGTTTAATTTTACACTTAGAAAAAAATAACTTTAATGGCTAGGGGCATAGCTCAGTGATAGAACATTTGCCCAGTGTGTGCAAGGTCTTGCTTGAACAATCCTTGGCACTAAAAGTTGTGCCCTCTCTACAACCATCTTCAAAACCTAAAGAACACACAAAAAGCAGAGAGAGGGAAAGAGAGAGAAAGAGAATGAGAGGGGAAGAGATGGAGGACAAAAAGTTGTCCTGTGGGTGCAGTGTGGCCATTGCAGTCATGAATGTGCCTAGGCATGCACATGGAAGTAGGCAGGGAATGCACGGGGGAGCGGGCAAAGGTAGAGGGATGACTGTGCCCACAGTGTGCTGGTCTGTGTGTGATGCTGCCATACACACAGAGAGAACGAGTTAAAGAGTGCCGCAAAACTCCTCTGGGAGAATTACAGCACATCATATCTTTTCAAATACACACGCTGCACAGAGATTCCATTTGTCAGTATGAGTTCTTTTGCTTCTCTTTGGTGAACTACCCGACTCATAGTTCTGAGCTCTATACCTGAAGATCAGTGTCTCAAACTACAGGACCAGGTGTTACAAAGCTCTTCTACATTGGAAATTTCTTTGCCCTGTTTCTTTTGAGCATTCCATCTTTATGATGATGATTTATTGGTTTTTCTGAACACAGTGTGACCATTTCCACAATATTTCTGTGGAGAAGCAAAGAAGCTCCATAGTAGAATTGTTGACAGTTGAGAGCTTGTATTGACCTTGGTAGGTATTAACTTTTATGATCGATAAAGAGCTGTTATTGGCCTCAAACAAAGGCCAATGCCTGCTCATCAATTGGAGGCTTGTAAAATGTCCCTCATTTCTTTTTTGTTATTGTCCTACTTATTTCAGCATCTTTTACAAAGTCTTTTTCTGTTAGAACACACCCTGTCTAGGTCAACATTTTTTTTTGAAGGTTTAAAGAGATGATGTGCAAAGATGCTATTCGTGAATTTTATTTAATTTAGTAATTAACATTCTAGAAGCCATTTAATGATACTTCTCTGTGTGAGAAGTGAGGTTATTTAAATGTGTGGTTTGTTGGGAGAGGGGTTAACGGTGCTTTGTTCTCCCTACAAATGCAGTAGAGACGTAGGAAAGTGCTCAGCACACACTCTTCATGTGAGTAAATATTTAAGCAGAAAGTCCTCATGAGAATATCTTAGAGGTTTGTGTATCTAAAGTTTTATTAAGTTTCTAAGTTGTATGTATTGGTTGAGAAGGACTTTTCAAATAATCATTGTTTTGTGTATTAACATGGAAATGTCAAATTTTACATAACTTGAAATGTCTCAGAATTGCCTATTGCCAAAATTCGAATGTCAGAACAAAAGTTCTGCTCATACATGACTCTGATATTTCAACTCTAAAGACCTTGTAAATGATTCAGTATTAGTTTGGCCTTATTGTGATACAACTTTGAAAGAAGATACAGAGACCTAAATCTGGTCCTGAAAGGTGTGGTCTCATTCAGTCCAGTAGAGAGCACTAATATCATATTTCATTAAGCAACATGTATTTTTAATTATGTAATGATTTGGGTAAAGAATTTGAATTTTGACAGGAATTCTTTAGGTATTTTGCAACATTTCAGAAAAAGCACCATTTTTGTCTTGAATAATAGGATTGCTTTGTGAAATTAGTTCATTGTCATGGTGACTATACGTTTTTCTAAGGTTCCCTTTAAGAGATGGATGCTTTATAAAACATAAGCCATCAACAGAAGCCAGATGGCCTGTTGAGATAGACCTATATTAATTTGTTCTCCCCAAATCTGCATGAATGTGTATATTTACATTTTAAGGCTGTGAGCCCAGCGGATTGCAAACCTGGCAGTCATTTACAGGGGAAACTGAATCTTGATACTTAATCCCATTTGTCATTACTGTTTTCATTTTTGTTGAAAAATCTCAAATATTGTTTACCATAATGAGATAGTGATAATTTGAATAAAATAACTGTGTTGGTCACAAGTTTTTAAATTAAGTATTTTGTTTCATAGCTTATGGAAGAAAAAACTTTCTCCAAAGGGCCCTTATCACCTGAGGAGTCTTGTTTTCATATATATTCTTTTTTTATTTCATTTTATTTTTGAGACAGGGTTTCCCTGTGTAGCCTAGCTGTCCCAGAACATGCTCTGTAGACCAGGCTGGCCTTGAACTCAGAGAACTGCCTGCTTCTGTTTCCCCCAACCCCCTTGAGGCCTGAGATTAAAGGCATGAGCCACCACTGTCTTGCAAAGGATAGCTTGCAGCTTCAGTTTTTGTTTCATTTGGTGTTTTGTAGTGGTGGGGATAGAACCCAAGGGAAACTCTGCCACTGAGATAAATTCCATATTCTTAACACCCTGTTTTGCTTTTTCTCTTTAGATATAGTTTTGACAATTAAAATATTTCAGCCTTTCAGTATGAAAAAATTGATATTTTCAGAGTCTTACTAGTCAAGAAATAAACCTCACCATCTTACGAGTCAAGAAATAAATAAACCTCACCATTCAGGTCATACTTGGAGTGTGTAACTTGGCCAGTTTCATTTTTTTTTCTCTGCTAGGAGATTAGTGGAAAATAAGCTCTATAAATTAAATTTTATTGCAAAATTATCTTCCGATGTTCAGCAGTAGAGATAATATAGAGTGATAAGACTAGAGTGGATTTTGTATGAAGCAATTATAGCATGAAGACTACAGTCAGAGTGGAAAGTGCTGCTCAAGGTTTGCCATAATCTGTAGAAGACGTCATTTGGGAATGTGTGGAGAATTGCTGCGTCTTATGGAGGTGATTATAATTTGTCAGATATGTTACAGTTTGAAAGAAGCATTTCTGAATGGTTTCAGGGACCATTTTTATATGTCCATATATATGTGATATATTTATTCATACATCTCTAGACATGTGGTCATCCTTCGACAGTTATTATCATTTCAAAGTGCTTCCCCAATAAACACCAGACTCTTTCTCCAAAGGCTGCATTGTTAAGAGAGTCTGCACTGTTAAGAGCCATCTCTTTATACACGTGTAGGAAAGGTAAAGTGAAATTCCGTTGTGTGTGTGACTCTCACCCTGTGCACGTCTGCCGTGAGTCATCTGGCTTAGGGCTCCATCACATACTGAAGAATTGGCTGGTGCTTTAATAATTTTATTTAGGTCTTTCTCACGACATTCAGATTTATGTAGCAGTTATAAACCAGTAATAATAATCACATCTTTTCTTGAATTGGTAGCAGGTCCTTGGTTTGAAAGGGCCACCTACAAGTCAACTCAAAGAAGAAAATGCATTTGTATCTGTGTAACTTCATCCCCTCCCTCCAGCCCATTTGCATTTCTCAGCTTTGTGGTCTCTATTCTCAGCAGTCAACAAGACATCTAGCAAATGTCTAGTATGAGCAGGTCTGTGTCACAAAGTATCTAGTGGTGAAGACAGGGAAAGCAGAGTGTGGGCTGTCAGCTGTGGAGCTCCTTCCTAAGGAATTGGCAGACTAACACTGTTGCACAGCAGAAATTATTAAACAGATCTGTTTGTTTCCTAATGTGCAGAGAGTCTTGTTGTCCTTTAATTGAAAAAAATCCCATTAATAAAGTCACTTAAAAAATGGTATTTCAGAAGAAGTCACTTTATGCTTCATAGAGAGAGCTTGGAAAAGATAGCTTATTGATTCCATGTACACAAATACTTATAGACTGATTGTGTAGCCATTACTTTAGGCAATTCATCCAGCTAAATTGCCTCCATAGCTATCGTGAATGAAGACTATAGAGATTTATCAAGATGAAAATATCCCATTAAGAATTGATTTCAACCAGCTTAGAGAAGCAGAGGCTGAGGCCTGACCCGGCAGGCTCTGGCTAGTAAAAGTTCACTTGGTGCTGGTCTATGCCCAGCACCACAGGCCCCAACTTTATTAGTGTTGAGATAAGCTGATTAGGTCTTGTCACTCAAAGCTGCCATATCTGGATGGAGAGACGTACACTCTCTCGATTTTCTTTAAGCATTGAAGCAGGCAACAAAGAAAGAGATGTGTGGTATGCATCCCTCCAGTTGTCACCAAGCAGGGTGCAAGGGTCCTGTGATGATGTGATGACTGTATTAAAGACTACATCAATTTGTTTTAAAGTGTTTTGATTTTTTATGGTGGCATTAAGAGAGAGAACATTGTGGTTGCAGCTTTACTAGAAAGCAAAGAGTTCTAGAAGGAGGGGGGAAAGTGTCTCTTTGAAGCCTACCAGGGCTTTGAATCTTGCTGTGCCAATGGGCGCCTAAGTACTCCTGTAACTGGCAACCTCAGATCCACCATCAGCTTAGGAACTACTGTCCTCCAAATTATTCATTTAAAGGAATGGGGGCAGGAATTAAATTGACCCAAACCATAGTCATGATTATTGAGCACAATTTTAAAAATGTTCTTAAGTGACTTAATGTTTTGGTTATTGGTTATATTGATGTAGAGATGTGATTATAAAGAACAGAGGCACTTCTAAATCTTCCCCAAGTAACACTGCTCCATTTAATTGTTTTATGCACAATAGTGAACACCTCACCCTGTGTACCTGGAAGACAAACCTAACTAACAGATATAGGTTGCTGAAGGTAATTCCGTGGGCCTTCAGCCTGAGACCTTACCATCTTGTCAGCTGAGGGAAAGGCAGAGCGCTGGTGCAGGGGAAAATCTGCCCTTTTGTTCTTCACATCTGAAGTCTGTTCACCGCAGGCCTCCTTCCCACTTCAATGCAGCCACAGAAAGGGGCTTTCCTCTTCCTTCCTCACACTCTGTGCACCCTGGTGCTGCAGGCACGCTCAGCCACCTTGCCACCGCTGATGATCTCTTCATCAGCTATTCCCCCTTCACGCCATCCTCTCGCCACTAACCAATCAGGGCGCCTTTTGACTTCAGTGAAATATTTGTTCTGTACACAGATGCGCATGGACATTCCAGGTGATGCTTGTAATAGAACAGAAAGCATTTGCTGAGACATACACCTTTTTTTGTATATGTCCTCCAAAAAAACATCACCTTTATTTGGGTATCCTATGAGAAAACAGTTGAAAGTAGCATTTTCTGACCTGGGAAAGGTACTTCTTTTATATCTAGTACTGACCAGCCAGAGCAGACACACATGTGTGTAACTGTGCTCATGAGGACCTACAGGCAATTGTGTGTCCCGCTTTAGACCATGTGAGTCTAAACTAGCCAGGCTAGTTGGTCAGATAGAGTTCTTACTGGCCCTAAAAGGGTCATTGTCATTAGGACTGTAGCCATTGGACACGTTGACCTACCCTGTTTAAGTCAGGGTTGTGTGGCAACTGGTGGGCTTTAATATGGAGAGATTCTCCATTCAGAGCTCTTTTCTTCCAGGATATTTTATTATTAGATTTATCTTAATAGTGATAAAGTCCTTAGAATATTGCTATTTTTTTTTAATAATTAAAAGTTAGCATGAAACTTGCCAGAAATATATTTAAAAGGAAATGGTGCTGTATACACATGCTGAATACGTGTGTCTCTGCTTTGTTTCAGAGTCTGGATAGAAAGCCTTCTCATTATTTGGGTGTCTGTCTTTTACCTGTCAGAGATGGCCATCTTATCCAGAGCCGGCTCCACTCTGTCAGGCTCCTCCTTTATATTAGGCTAAGTACAGTAATCCATCGCTCACTTTTGCTTGTGTGCTCCGAAAGAACGTAAGCTCCTTGAAGGGGGTTTTGATTGGAGCGATTGAAAGAAATGGGCAGATGGGCTCCTTCCTACAGCTCACTGCAGCAGGTTCCCGCCTGCCTTCAGCAGTGCACGCTCAAGAGTCATTGTGTTGGCTGCCGTTAAGCAGTTTTGGTGTGTGTGTGTGGGGGGGGTGGCATTTTAGAAGTTTTATCTGCCTCTCATTGTGGTGAAAATTTTTAAAGTATTCCAAAAGTTCTCTCAGAAATACTATTGTTGTTTTAAAGTCGTTACATCTTACTCAGCGAAGTTGTAATTGATAAAGAGTTCTTTACGTTAGCTGATCCACGAGGTATCTGCATGTACTCATTAAAAGCATTAATGGAGGTAAATATTTTAAGCCAATAATGAGCTGGACTCTCTATTCAATATGCTTTGACTGTTGAGCTGTATTTCTTGTTCACTATTCCCCAGTTGTGATTTTCTAAGCTTACTCTGGTAATTGTTTTTAGACTGTAATTATTCTAAATTAACTGAGAAAGTGGGTGTGAGTGTGAGAACATGGCACCATTGTGAATCTCAGTGTGCCATTTGTCTTACAGAGACCCTGGCACAAAAGTGTGCTGAGGAAAGCTTGGAGCGGGCACCTTAGTCAACTGCCACCTTGTTATTTGGAACCAGCCATTCTTGGGTGTTGCTTAGGAAAGTAACAACAAATGCTAAAATCAACACTAAGGTGGAATTGACTCTGGAAAACTGGGTACCTTTTTCTTTTGTTAATTTGGCCACTTAATTCCAACAAAGTGAGATGTTTTAACACGATTCTCTTTTCACTGACACCTGAAAAACTCCTATATAGAATAGTATATGGAAATTCAGACCAAAATGGATCATACTAAAATCAGCATTTGAGAAAATTCTAGAGTGAAGTCTTTAAAGAAAGTGCTGGGAGGCCCTAGGAACACGTGGGAACTGCTGTCCTCAGGGCTGTCTTCCTCACAGAGAAAGGGTTTTCCCCTGCATTGTTTTCATCATTAGTATTCACCTCCTCCCAATTTAGAAATCTATCATGAAGCTCTCTTTTATGTTTCAAATTCACCAGCACCATGGGGTTCTTGGTCACATGGCATTACATGTTATTTCATGATGGTAGGATGGTTATTCTGCGGCATTAACAAACATTTCATCAGAAAAAAAGTCTCTGTGAAAAAAGCATAGCACACACATTTTCTGTTCTTTGGGTGACTTTCTAGTAAGTGTTGGATGGTGTTTGAGAGTTAGATCAAGTTTCCAGGAGGGTGGGTGACATCTGCCCCTGGGGACTGAAGCGCCACCATCCACCTCGGACCTGAGGAAGCCTTTGCGCCTTGTGTTCTTGTATCCCCTTCTCTGGAATATGAGAATTCCGCCAAGAATTCAGGAGCCACAGTCCTTTGCTCCCTTTGTTCGTGTCAGAGCTATGCTTGGCAAATATGTATTTTTGAGGATATTGCATATATTTAGGATAACTGAACCAAGATTACTTCAGTTTGATTTTTTTATGGTGTTACATTTTACTAAGTGACAAATATCAGGTAACTTCCAGAAAATAGAGAAAAGATTTAAAAAGCAATCTTATCTTTTAGAGAAGGAGAAAGGAGAGGATTTATAACTACATAAAATAGATTTTCTTTTATTAAAAAACCTCACAGTGTGTCTTGATTCAGGCAGTTTTATTCTAACAATCGTATGTCGTGGGACCCCCTCTTACGCCATTAATAACAACTAAGATGAAATCTTCCTTCTAAAGAGAGAAAGCCTGAAGAGGGGAAAGGTGGGATTTGAAAAAGGGGGAAATGTGTCCATGTTCCTTCCCTGAGGCTGAACCATTTATCACTCTATCCTCATTCGATAAAAGTGAATTTTATAATAAAATTTCCCCTAATCAGCCCCTGTCAGTGGAGGTGTCTTATCGCTGAGAGGAAAATGACACCGATCCTATCGGAAAGCAGAACCGATGTCACCATGTTCCCAATCACAGTTCTTCAGCCGCCGTATCTACCTTCTCCACAAACACCAAGCCGTGCTTTTCCTAAGAACATCAAAACACAGCGAAGTCATTAAAATTGCGCCCGCGTAGAGTTGCAGGGACCAGCCACACTGGCACAAAATGGGATGTGGGAAAACAGACTCTCTAAATGTGCTAATTCCATTGTCACGTGCTTACGGCTTAATTTTAATCAGTTAAAAAAAAAAAAAGCCACACATTGCAATAAATTGGCATTATCTTCTGTGACACCAGAAGACTCAGTTGGTTCAAGGATTTAGAGGGTCACTAGCAACAGTATATAGCATTACAGACAAAGTATTTTTACGCTTGAGCTACGGTAGCTAAGGTACAATCCCTAGTCGAGACCACAAAGAAAGACTATAACCCATGTAGCACGAAGTTCAGCTTGCAGCCTGCCTTTTCTTGGTGGAGTTTGTATGTAAAACAAAGAATTTTGAGAAATTTCTGAAAGAGTAATTCATTTATCATATATAAAAATCTCTAGCCTTTCAGGGCTGGAGCCCTGCTGCACAGTTGGCAATAGACCCAGTGTCCTTTCCGTAGGTCTGCTCACTTGTTTTCCAGCCCTGATGTTTCATTGACCGTGTTTACATTGACCATTCGACTTGTGAGCCTAAACAAAGATGCATTAACACGCCTGAGGAAATGCAAACAGAAAATAGTGTCATTAACAATTGTTGGAGACCAACAATGAAAGACTGTCTCTAATGGTCTTACTTTATTAACGTCAAATTAGCACCTATATGTTTTTACACAATTAAGCTGAGAAATTACTGAAAGCGGACTTATGGGTACATTTAATTTTAATTTGTTCCATGGGGTTGTTCTTGGCATAGCCGTAGCTCTGTTTCAAAGCAGAGTGATCCTCAGGCTTGGACTGACCATTCTACTGAGAGTGTAAACAGTTTAGGGCCAGTGATATTTGTTTCTAAGGAAAAGTATAAGGTGTCAGCTAAACCTCCACATTTACCATGTAGCTTTGTGAGTCGTAGAGCCTTCATAATAATTTTAAGGAATAAGATATCATCAAGTTCATTTTGAAACACTAAGGAGTTTAAAATGCCAGGAAAGAGAAAAATGAAACAATAGTGGTTCATGAAATAATAGAGTGGAAAAATCCCAATTTCGTCTTGAAAGTAGATTAGAAACTGTTCTTAACAAATCTGACCTCAAGAAAAAGAGGAGAAAATAAACAAATGTAACCACAATTGCTGCAGAAGGGAAAGAGCTTTTGGAATTAAATCATAAATAAGTACCTAGTGTTTCAGTAGCTTTTGTTTTAGTTTTGTACAACATTCACTGATTTCTAACAGAACAACAGAAAGAAAATACATATCAGCAGCAAGCCGTAGAAACTGCTTTTCAGCACAGTGTGCTTGTCTGCACTGTGAGTTTGTTTTTTTAGAGCTAGTGTCACATTGCCGAGACCTCTACTGCATGATTGAAGTACATTTTAAAAAACCCTCCGTATTGTGAGGTTGAAACCCTTAACGCTGGAGCGTCACTGAGGCAGCTTTCCTGATTGCCCTCTGTCCCTAACGCAGCCCCTCTGAGTGGTTGACGCCTTCTGTGTTTAAACAGCTTGAGTAAATTTTTATAATAATGCAGAGGAGGAAGGAGCTCTAGTTTTAATCACTCGGCTCTTTTCAATGTTAGAATTAACAGTCAAGATCTGCACAACAGCAGGAAAGTTGGGGCTCTGTGGAGAGCTCTTTCCTAAGTGATGGCTCCTGGCTTTTTAAAAGAGATAAAAATAAATAGTAATAAGAAATTGTATACACTGGAATACTAGCTTTCAGTGCACACCTAAGAAACTTGTTTCATTGAGTTTTTTCTCACTATAATATTAATATTGGCCATCTGTATATACGTTTTGTGGAAACTGTCTAGTTTAATATTTCAAGCATGCATATTTATATATTTACCTTAAGAAGGTTGTGGGAGTTGAAGGACTACACTGCCTTCAACTGAAACAGTCCACCATACCTAATTGGAGAGTCATGCTACACGAAGATGAAAAGAATTGAGGAAAGCTGATGTGTTTATCAAGTTCATGCCTGAGATAGCAGAACAGTTCTTGCTCAGCCCTCCCATCACCTGTACCATGAAGCAGCAGGCGCCTGCTTAATCAACCAAATGCAATTGTTAAATTGGAATGATTTTATGACTGCAATTTATAAGTGTTGTATATTTGTTATTTTCGAGGAAAATACTACATGAAAGAAATCATGTTAGCCTAACATACAGAAACTATTAAAGACTATTATCCAGAAAGCATTATGTGTCTTTTTTGTTTGTCTTTCGTTTTTGTATGTGCATGTGTTTTTAAGTGGAGGGAGAAAAGTGTCCATTTTATTCATAGGCCAGTCAAAACTAAAGAAAGAATCTTTTTAAAATGTCTGTGTCTTATTAACCTTTACGTCCACTTACTTCAAATACTTGTAGGAACTGCAGTGGACGTTTCTTTGCAGTAGAATGCTCTTAGGTCTGTGATGTTTTGCAAAGCCACATTCTACTCTCAGGCATCCTTTGGAGCTTGGGAGCCGGCTGTAGGCTGCACTGCTCATGCTGTTACACTTCTCCACACGTAGGCGGCGCCCTTGAGCCACCAGTCAACAGAATGTTTCTTGTGCTGCCCACGCAGTCCGTGAAGATGACTGTCATTTTTAATGTGTATTACTCTAATAACTATAGCAAAAAAAAAAGTGTATTTTTATATAACTCTCTGGAAAATTTTAAGATGCTTTCTAAGAATTTTAAATTCATACTTTTAAGAACACATGTTTTCATTATTATTTTCTAAAGATATGAGTAAATGCATTTAAAAAACTTAGCTCTTCAAAAAATTTGTAATTTAAATGCCCGAAGTTATTTTAATTTTTGAAGATTATTTAACTTTAAAATGTAAATAGTAAAATAACTAAAATGTTAAATATAGTCAACATAAATACGGATTGAGAGATTTTACATTAAAAGTATTTAGTATGTCTGCATAAAAAAATCTTCTGAAGTCAAATTCTTTTTTTTTTCCTGATGCAAGATTTTGAAACAAATATAAGGAAGAACTGATTTGCTGGTACGTACTTTATTTTCATCTTTTATTTCCATAAATACAGCTAACAGGAAAATCTTTAATAATGTCTCTTTTGCATTCATCGATTCAAGTATAAGTTAAAAGAATAGATTTAAAAATAACACTTAAATTACATTTCATTTCTAATGTTTCTTAGCTTTTATCTTTTGGAAACAAATTTTAAGAGTAATCAAATATTTTTGTTAAACATATGCGAAAACTTAAGAGTTCGCGTCGATTTGAATGTCATTCTGACTTGTGTGTCTTATAAATTGGCAGATTCTGAACACAGTGCTGTAGAATCATTTCTTTGCAGAGATAGACTTTGTGAACCTTTGTTTTCTCAAGTAATAGAGTCGTTCGCTATGAGAGACGAGCTGCTTCTGTGGCGATAGTGGAGATTGTGAATTAAATGTAGACATGAGTTTACAATTATCTCGTGACATAAATTCCACAAGTATTATTGGCACATGTGGCTGCTGCCTGCATTTCCCATGTGCCAGCCTTCACTTGCCTCAGTCCAAGAATCTACCTCATGACACCTGCCAGCACCCACACAGCTCCTCAGAGGACAGTTTACAGGAAGTGTCTGTCAGTCATGTCTTGGGAACATTTTTAATGTTTAGATGGAGTCTGATTTGCCCCTAATAGTAACAACTCTAACTTCATTTAAAAACGTGTTCCTAAGAACAAATAAAGTCATATTCTTTGCGGTATAGCATTTTTTTTTTTTTTTTGCAAAGCTCAACTTTATAGATTGTACTATCTACTTCAAATGTTATAACATAATTTGCTTTATGAAGTGTGGGTTGTTTATGAATTTGTGTAAATGATAGCAGGTCTTGTTTTACTACAAAAAATAATATGTGGAGATGTATTGTTGATTACATTTGGGTCTGTGATTTCAAACACATATTAGAACTAACAGGGCAGTTTGCAATGTAGAGAACAGGCTAAAAATTCTTCTTGGTCTATTTGATGTAATGAAATAGTTTCCTGATAGTGAATAATGGATGCCAGATCATCAGTAGCATTGCTGTAGAGCTCCCCTACTCAGTGACTCTTCCTGTACCCAAAACTATTACCGAGATTCTACCAAGCTGGACATGCATCCCGCAGTGTCTGACTTGTTAAATCCACGGAGTCTGCTTGTCCACGTGTGGGATGAGGAGGGAGACTCTGTAATGCATCTGTGTTCATGATTTAGCAAATCCTGCAGTCCTCGCTGATTACAGCACCCGTTTCCTGAAGGATTGGTGAACCGTCTCTGGAAATGAGCCAGATTATGTGAAACTTTGTGGAAAGAAAGACTGTTTTGATTAAAGAAATATAAAGAATCAGTGTTTACATGAGCAATAATCTGTAATCGCCAGTGCCAGGTTAGTATTTACATGAAAATAGATGTATTTTCAATATTTGGGAATGATGTTTTTAGTCATCTTTCTTAAAATGTACCCAGAATTCATTTTGAAGCTCAAGATATTATTCATACCTGCTGAAACTACATATAGAGAAATATGCTATGTGTCTGTATGGTGGGTACAGAGGGGGAAATTGTGTGGCCTCAAATATAAGCACCACATCACAAGTCCCATGAGGAATTATATATGCTGATGTGTGATGCAGTCTACTTTTCTTATTAGCAGAAGAACTGCATTCCAAGTGTGCAGCTAAATGGGGGTGTTTACTAAAGGGTGGCAAATAATTCTCCTTTGAAAGGTTGGAAAGTTTCAAACATAATTACCAGTTCTATCCTATAGCAGTCACCCAGCAGTTAAAAATGATCAGGTCTGGTTTTATTTTCTTCCTTTGAAAAAAACATGTAAATGATCCCATTATACCTACTTGTATTTATTTAGTTTGGGGATTTGAGTGCCTCCTACATTCTGTCTTCCCTTTGTTCATCTTTGTGCCTCTCTTTATTGAAAGAGACACACTCAGATTGCAACCCAATGGATTAACTATGTATTTTCTAGAAGGCCAAATAGCTTCGCTATGAAAGAGAACAGCCATTTGTTGCCTTCTGTGGTGGACTCATCCACCTCATTTGGCCTTGATAATTATCTTCGAAGGTGGCTGCTGCTGTCCCCATTTGACACATGAGAACACCGAGGTCTAGGGAAGTCAAGTTCCCAATCTCAAAGAAGGGCCGTGTGAAGTCAGATCTCCTCCGTTTTCATTATCGCATGCCAGAGTGTTTAATTATCCCAATTGACATCTAGTCTGGAAAGCAGAGTTGGAAGTCAAGTTGCACCTCTTTTTAAAAGACTGAGGGGTATTCTTCCCTCTCTACAGAGTGAGCTGGAAAATGGTCTTCTACACCACTGTTGCCAGATCTCTGTGTATTCTTGAGAATGAGGCTCCCGAACAGAGCTGGGGTCTAGGAGACAGCTGGGAAGGCAGTGGTATGACATTACTGGGAGGTGAGAACCTGCAGATGCTTAGCTGCTTCTGCTCTAACTCAGGTGTACCACGTCGGGCTCTCTGGCTCTTCCCTCTCCGAGCAGTGGCTTTGGGTAAAGGGGCAGTTTGGCTTCTGCGTATGAAGCCGGGGGACCTGGAAGAATCCACATTCTGAATCACCCTGTGCCTGTCTGTGGAGTCTTTTTCCTTGTAGAGAAATGTCTTCTCTGTGAGGTGTTTAGTTGGTGCTGTTCTCCACTTGTGTCACACTGACATTTGGCGTAAGGGAGACACTTCTGTATCCCACGCAGTTAGGTGGCTTAGTGCTTTAAATTTGTTGGTCCATTTTCAAATGCAAGCTGAAATATTGCCCTAAAGAGCCTCATATTCAAATATATGATTACCTTTTGTGAGAAGTGAAATCAGGGCATACACTGGAGCTTAACAAAGTGTATACGCTGACTCAGTGCAGAAAAAAAATGGTTTAAAAACCGACAGCTGTCTGAAGGTTGCATATGTAAGGTAACTCTCAATTTCTATTTTTCCCCATGGCAAAACCAAACCAAACCATAAAACAAAAGCAAGGCTTCCAATGGAGAAATTAAGGAAGGGAACATGTTTTTGGCATCCCAAGAGGAAAGAAATGCTGAGGCCTGAGCCTGGGCCGCCCTGCTGGGCGGGCTGGTGTACTGTGCAGTCCGCTGGCGCTCAGTGATATCAGCCCATATTGGGCCACAGGGCAATTGTTTTAAGTTGCTCCTTCAGTGACGGAGAACAAAACATTTAAATAAAACGCTTAGATACCAGAAAACTGCTGTGTGCGCACTAGTTCGTATCTCTGAAGACACTGAGTTGCCAGTTGTATGTTATGTTGTTAGCTGGGTACATGTTTTGAGTGCTAAGCCTAGAACCAGTGGCATCGAGCTTACCAGAAAAGCACGTCAACATTGAGATACACTGTCTGGGACATTTTTATATCCATTTTCTTGGTCGATAAAGAAGTTCACCATCTTTTTCAGAATTTTTGCATATTCACTCTAAAAGAACTATAGTAAGAATAAAAATAGAGGAATTATAACAGAAATAGCCACATTTACTGAGTGGTTCCTGTATATCAGGTACAATGTTGTAAGAATTTGTCCATTTTGGAACTGAGGAGCTAGCTCGGCAGGTAAGAGCATTTGCTATGCCGTCACAAGATGTTGAGTTCAAATCCCCAGCACCCTTACAAAAGCCAGGCCTGGTCATTGGCAAGGGTCGGGTGTCAAAGACAGGAGGATCTCTGGTGCTTGCTGGTCACTGGCTTAGTGCCAGGTTCAGTGGAAGACCCTGTCTTAGAGTAGTAAGATACAGAGCCATAACGTAGGACACCGATTTCCTCCTGGCACTGCACACACATACACTGTACATCCGTGCACATGTACCACACACACACACACACACACACACACACACACACACACATTAGGAAGTTTAAAAAGAATTCACATATATTGTATCCTGCTTGACACAACCCCGTGAGTACTGCCATCCTCTCCTTCACAGGTAACTGAACCCAGGAAGGACTCAGCTAGTATTAGCTGAGCGCTTCCTCTGTGCTGCTACTCTGCTGTTTCTTGTGTCATCTTTTCTTCCCAAGCATTCTGTTTGAGCTATCTGGATATTTCACAATGAGGAAATTGAAATTGAGAGGCCAAGTGGTTTATTCAAAATCTCATAATGGGCTTCTCAGTTTCCTGTTTTGTTTTGTTTGTCCCAAGCTCCATATAAATCTCTTCCCATCCTGCTTATTCCACCCCCGTTTAAACTTTAAAGGAAAAACGAGGAATATTCCATATATCCAGTATCTACCGTTACAGAGCATATGCTCTATACCATACAACACCAGTCTCAGACACCTATCTTGGGATGCCTTAAAAGAGGTCATAAGAAACGCTGTACTGTAAGATAGGTGTGAGCAAGCTGTTTAGAATTAGGCCCTCATTTACTTGGTACCTGTGTGAGTTTAGGAAAGCTTCGGCTCTCCAGGTGATGGTTAAATAAAACAAGAGAATGCCAACATTGTTGTGTACCCGATAGGCTCAGAAGGGAAAGTGGAAGTGGGGTCGGGTGTTGTTGATAGTATTCCCACATTTAAATCCTTAAAAGGGTTTTGTTTTTTCAGTCCTGTACTTGTTAGCTGTTTGCTTAAAGACATAAAGTAAGCAAACAGCTAGCAAGTACAGGACTAAATTATCTCTTAATCTTGAGCAGAAGAGCTAGAGGAGACGTGACATTACAAGGAGAAAATTGTTCGCTAGGTGTGGTGGTGCACGCCTGTAATCCCAGCACTCGGGGAGGCAGAGGCAAGTGGATTACTGTGAGTTCGTGGCCAGCCTGGTCTACAAAGCCAAGCCTACACAGAGAAACTCTGTCTTAGAAAAAAAAAATTGTCAGTGTTGTTCATTTGTAAAAGTAACTTTAAGTCAATAACGATGGAAATAGCCTCCCTTATTTAAGGAGGCAATGAAATGTATTTTAGTGACACGTTAGTAAATGATTGCTGTTTGAAATGAAAACATTCCATTTCACCATGATATGAAATCAGTAAGTTGCTTTTTAACACCAATAGTACTTCTGGTGTATCCAGGGATTAAGTCCAGGTGATACAAGAGCCACACAAGTGGTGGAGCAAGTGGTGGGAATGATCCTGGGCCTGAGGGAGCATGCCCCTAGCCAAAAGCACTGGTGTTTTAAACAGGTGTGATTGGAGCCCATGTTCAGCACGAAGCTCACCACCCCCAGAGCGAATCATGTGGTGGTCCTAACTTCATGCTCTGTACGTGTGTGTATGTTCTTGTGTGCATTTCCCCTGTGACACACAATAGGCCAGGCACCTTGGCTTCCTATGTCTCCTTTTCTGTTCCCTACATTCAGTGGCCCTGCAGTTCTGCACGTATCACAGGGTATGTTTATTGGGGAAATCCCAAACAGTGGCCTCCGCTGTGTTTATTATTAGACGTCAGAGAAAAATGACGTTTGCATCTGGGTGAAGATTTGCACCTTGTGCTCCCCACCCTCAAGGAAAGGTAATAGGATTGCACAGGAGATTTACGTAGCTGTTGTGCTTCTTAACCTGGGGGTGGTTCACTGGAGGGAAAAGACAAAGCCTAGAGATCCAGATTGCATTTCTCACTCTGCTGTCTGTGTGGCTTTTCTAGTTTTCCTGAAGACTCTTCATATTTTCTAGTAAGTTCAGTAATGAGTAAAAGTTGGATGCTAGGTGATATACATCTACCATCTAGTTGTTACAAAGCCGTTGAGAACAAGTGATCAGTCACATTACATAATATCAAAGAGATCTGCCTACCTCTGGCTCCAAGTTCTGGGATTAAAGGAATGCATCATTCTTACCATTTGTAAAGGACAGACTATTTCAGTGCTACAAACTGAGCAGATCTCATGTGACTTATCTGTATTCACATAGCCAGTCAGTAGCAGTGGAGAATGGAAATCCTTGGTCACTGGTGTTCTTGTCTTCCCCAGCAGTTTCCACACTACAGAGATCTCCTGTGCTTTGTTCACCACTGGACCGTGTGTTTGGTGCTAATCAAGGCACTACCTAAGCTCTGTAAAATGAATAACTGCTCTCTCATGCGATTTCACTGCCCAAGAACCTTCTTGTTTTTTGTCACCTGATGGTGTCTTTCCCTGGGACTGAAGCTCGTTTTGCTTTTCCGGTTTACTAATAGACAGAGCTAATTTGTGGGTCTCTTCATTATAATCTTGGTGGATGTCTTCATAAGCGTACAAATCAAGGTTTCCTTCGTGTGTGTTTAAATGTCACAATATCTGTCCCCTGAATTAAATGAGTTTGGATAATGGCCAGAAGCGCAGCCCTTTTCTGCATCCTTATTTGAGTATTTGTTCATATCCATTGTCTACCTTCAAAAGGTGTCCTTGCTCCCAGTCCCTGCTACCTGTGTCATGCAGCAAACACATTACCTTTGTCCTATGATTCATTTGAATCAATACCACCTTTGTCAAAATTGGTATTAATTAATTACAGAAATAAATTACCTTTTACTTTATGAAATTAGTGTTTGACATAGAACGAAAGGGATAACACTTTGTATTTTTGGCTGCTCTGTAGCTCCGTCCAGGCCTTGTATGTGCTGACCCAGCACTCCACCATGCAGCCCCCCTTTCGCCCCATTGTTCTGTTATGAGGGAACATCCATTGTTTCACTGCCCCCACGGCCCCAACATCTGCCCACTTCTCACCTTGTTGTTTGAGACGTGGGCCGGGGTGTAAGTAGCCCAGCCTGGTCTCACCCTCTCCCTCTGCCTGTCTCGTCTCCGCAGTCAAGCAAGTTGTCACTCTTTGGTTTGGAGTACTAAGGGCAGTCCACTGTGTCAGCATTCAGACCATTTTCAGTTGGTTGAAACTGTGTAATTTCCAAATTAATAGTTTGGAATCTGAAGTGACTTTTTAAATTTTCAGAATATAGGTTGAATCATTACATTACATTACATTTAATGATAGCTTCTTAGAATACATGTTAAAGTGTTGAGATATTTATCATGGATCGAGTGGTAGGGTGTTAGTTATGTGGTGCCACCTCATAGCATCTGTAGTGGGTAATAAGGTGAGTAGCCAGACCATTTCCAGGTAACTATGATCATGTCATAATCAGAGGGCTAAAAATTAAGATGTTTTCAGGTACCTAGATGAGGAAGTATTCTCTCATCCCGTATCTGCACACACATCAACACAGGATGCTAGACTATATATGCAGGAAGTACTTATCAAAACTTTTAAATAATGTTCCATAGTATATATGTTTACATCACAGTTCATGTCATGTACACAGTAATGGAGGTAAAACTTCCTAAAATAGCATTTACTCTTTCTAATCAGGCTAATATATTCTAACCATGTTTTTTTCATGGTATAATTTGTCCAGGAGGTCACTCACAGTCTACAGTTTGTGTTAGTGATGCATGGATGCAGAAGTTTTAGCTCTACCTTAGTGGCATGTGACTGCTGAGAATTTTACTGAAAGACAACGTACTGAGAATGCTATAAGTAAGGTCCATACAGTATCTGTCTCACTTTGGGCTGCTCTAACAGAGAAGAGCTGGGGAGGCTGAGACAACACAACTTCCCACACTTGAGGACCCCACACAAGGTCAGGGTGCTGGCAGGCTGCTTCCTATTGGCGAGCTCTACCTTTGCTTGCAGCTCTGCCCTTCTCTCACATCCTCTTAGAGTAAGGGGCGAGGTCTAATATTTTCACCACTACGCTCATTAGTTAAAAAACAAACAAACAAACAAACAAACAAAAAAAACACCTTGAATTAATGTTTTCAGCTATTTTAAATACTGTTTTTAAAAGTATAATATTGTAAACAGTGTCTGTGAAGGCTTGAGTCTGACGTGGAGGATGTAGTTTGAAGTACCTATAATACAAATGCATAATTACTGCATCTTGTGGTCATGAAATGTGTAACATTGCTGAGGTCAAGGTGGGCTTCATGTTCTGACAGACCACAGTGCCTGAACAGAGGTGGAGATCCGAGTGTATGCAGTGTACCCGAGGACTCCGGAAAAGTGTAGACTACTGACATGTGAGAGTATTTCCTCAGAAGCTGAGCTTGTTTGTTTTGCTTATATTTCCCTTTCATTGATGTGCAAGCATGAAATCTCTCTAAGTGAGCTGGAAGAGATCCCTGTGTATTTAGAATTAAAAGTTTAAGCAGTAGGAAAGCATCGTGCTATAAATTAGTTGGCGGCCGATTTCTGTGTAGTATGCAGAAAAGGGGTGGTGAGAGGGGTACCTAGGCCCTGTGCAAGGTTAGATTAAACAAAGTGTTCAAGGGAAGAAGCTAGTTAGAGCAATCAGACACTACAGAAGATCAAAGAATATTCTAACAGGTCAAACATGGTGGCTTTGGCAAGTAGGCGACCTTGAGCCATGGACTTGAGCCTCCACATAGACATCTTACAGACATTTTAGGAGGATAGACCTCGCAGGAGCATTACAGTGGCTCATCTCGGGCTCTCACTAGCCCCATGTACTTTGTGGTGCTGGGCATTGATAATAGCAGAGGCTTTGTGTAGCTTTACTCACCGACACATATAGTTTTCATCACAGATACTAGTTTCAGATTGGTAATAACCTGTTTTTACTCTCCTCGGTCCCTGAGTTTGTTTGAGAAAACTCTGAAGTCTGGAGGCCATTTCTCCACTGGATATATTTCTACGTATATATCCGCTTTATCAGGAGCGTAGTTGCATTCAGGCCTGTTGTCCTGGGTGCCTTTGTTGGTGGCTGCATTCCATGGGGCTCAGTCTTTCAGGCCTGTGTGTTTACTAACTATTCAGATGCCTTGTGGCATTCACACAGATTATGTAAAATAAAAAAAATACATTATTAAGGCTGTGGATGCTGTGAATGGATTATTACAATTTGTCTATCATGGTAATGGCACCTGTTGGAGGTGTGACACAAAAGGCAGTGACAGGCAGGGTAATTTAGTAATTGTGGCCATTGTGCTGTATGGCTGGTCAGTTCACCAGGCAAGTACAAAGGAGGCAGTGTTACAGCAGAGCAGGGTGGGCACGCTTAATAGAGAGAGCTAGTTGTATACTGAAAGAGACTTTTGGTGGAGGGCTAACTCCCAGGGGGAAACTTAGAATGAGTTGAAAAGAATGAACAGAGGTACAAAAATGGTACAGGTTTTTCTATTTCAGCTCTTAAAGTGACAGGCGAGTTATATGGGTACACATTGGCACTACTTTTTCCCTTCGCCAAAATAGCTTATTTTCCCCTTTCAAAATACACAGTCAAAGTTTACTTGTCATATGGCAGTCACATATAATGTATCCTTGTCTTCTATTTGTAAAGCATTCTGTGTCAAAGTTCACATTGAGCTGTCAGGGAGGCAGATGCAGTGAAGTTAGAGCAAACCATTTGCCTACAGTCAGCAGTGTATTTGAAGAACATACAGGTTAGCACAGACTCAGAAGAGACAGAAACATATGCATCCTTGGCTTTATTGGTCCTGCTTGCTCTTCACCATCGTCATTCTCATTATTATTTATTATCATAGATGATTTTGCTGCTACTACCAAAACCCTGTCACACTGTCACCATTGTAACTGAGGATGAACTGGAGCATCCGATGATGAGAGGAAGAACCTGGTTGTGAGAACTAATGATAGATATTTTGTTCTTAGTCTACTTAAGACCTCATGAAGTCAAGCCATTTCCCAGGATAGGACTGAGTAATACTCAAAAGTGGAGTCAGGAAGAATAGGACAGGAAAAGCAAAGGCCAAGCACGCCAAATGACCTTCATTCCCAAGTTAATGTATGTTCTGGGTTCACTTCTGAAAGAATGTCAGGCTGGTGCCAAACATCACTCCCTAGCCATGTCTGTTGTGCCCAGAAAGTATAGGCATGTGCCACGTGTGTGAAGTGGCAGTTCCCTTGCCTCATGCTGGCTTGCTCCCCTTAGTTTTTTTTCTGCATTTCAGTTGTGAGTGACAGTAGAATGAGCTGCTCAGGCTGTGTGTTGACCACATCTTTACGACCAACCATTTCTCCTCCAATTTTTGCATCCACCTGTGAGTTATGGTAGATCCACTGTCCTTTTCAGCAGGAGAAACAGAGGTTTGTGTGTGTGTGTGTGTGTGTGTGTGTGTGTGTGTGTGTGTGTGTGT